>NC_052506.1:10397899-10685699 GCF_014356525.2 Nilaparvata lugens
TCTTCGAATGTAACATTTATTATAGGGAAAACCCCAGGACCCTCCATCCTTCGGGGGAATTCCTTCACCCCCCTCATACATCTTGGTTTTTGCCCCCCCCCCCCTAGCAGTTTGGTGAAATGAGTCACTGTAGTTGACTCTGTAAAAAATATCAATTCCAATATAATCTATATTATTTAGTTCCTTTCCAACTGATTCTAGTTTTTCTGCAAAATTATAGTCCCCCATCTTTTATCTGAACGGCAAGAGAGCCTTCGTTCATATTTTTTTCACTTTTTTGATCTCTTCCATTACAAGGTTTTTTCAGCACCATTACTGACTTTTACAACTTTTCTAATCTTGTATAAGGAATTAATTTTCTAAATCCATTCTCAACGCCTTTCATTGTATTTTCTGACTTCGGTTAGTCATGGAAACTGAACCCCTGTACTGTAATTATTTTATAAAGCCTACTTTCTCTTCTACACTATTATTTTGATCACTTTGATATTGAAAACTTTAAAAGCCCTATTTATTGATTGAATCTTGTATTTAGAGAGTAGCATTACTTGGATAAAATGTGCTACATATCTTATCGAACCTCATTGATGTTGATCAATATTATTAGTATCATGTAACTAATAGTGGAATAAAAATTAAGACTGTTATAAGGAAATTATATTGATTATTCCTTCTCAAATCAAATTCTATTCACTCGAAATTCATACAGAGTATTAACAAAAGTATAACACGACAAGTTACAAGTGAACAAGATACTACTCACAAAAAGTACAGTATGTTACTGGACTTTGTCCGCGAATAGGAGTCAGATACAAAGTGTTATAAGTAAGATTATTTAATTTATAACTTGATATAGTTGAAGAATCAGTAGAAGAAGGAGTTGGGAAGAAAAAAGATTTAGAAATTCAAGTATAATGAAGATGAAATGAAGATGAAGATTATCACCTGGCGCTAGTGTTCCCGCGCATCTCAAGTCTACTATTCAAAGATCTAAGCCAGCTGATGACAGGACTATAACGCTGAGACACACGACATCTGCTATCTCCTCATAGTGAATGATTTAATAGAATCAACAGTTGCCAACAGTTTGCAATTGAAATAATAACATTTTCTCGAATTTCGAGCTTATTTTAAATTTTAGGTGAGAATGTTACACAGCATTAAATGTAGAGATATTCATGCTCAATCTTTCCATTTGGATTTTTTTGTTTAAATTGTATCTGAAGCCTGATAATTGGGAATCTAAAATCAAACTTCACCTAAATGGGGCGGAGCTCCTGAAATTTTTACATATATGGGACTTGTGGTAGTTGATAGAGCTTAACGATGACTATTTTAGGTATGAATTTGATCAAAATCGTTGGAGCAATTTTCGAGAAAATCGCGAAAAACCCTGTTTTTGACAACATTTTCGCCATTTTAGCCGCCATCATGAATTGCATTTGATCGAAATTGTTCGTGTCGGATCCTAATAGGGGAAGGGAAGGACCTAAAGTTCAAAATTTCAAGTTATTCCGTTAATTGGGAGATGAGATATCGTGTACACAGACGCACATACACTCATACACACACACACACACACATACATACCAATACCCAGAAACCACTTTTTTGGCTCAGGGGACCTCGAAACGTATAGAAATTTACAAATTGGGGTACCTTAATTTTTTCGGAAAGCTGTATTTTTCCTATTTATAGCTATTTTTTAACTATGGTAATAGGACAAGGAAAGTAAAACCTACTCACTATTAGTAAGTTACAGCTGTTATCTTGATCGCACCCGAGACATTTTCATGAAGAATCTCTTTCAAAACTTTTATTCCATGCTACGACTTCATAAATATCTTTTCCTACAGTTACGTTGAAAAGTGGCCATTGCTGCACTGATTACAGAACGCAAAGAATCACTCTTCCGCTCTAGTGCGGGAAACATTTTTCTGCACTCCAGATTTGCAACATGGCAACGCAAAATACTTAGTAGGTTATATGGAGCAACAGTGCAGCAAAATCAAAATGAAGTTGGTAACAGTGACTGCTGTGGCTGCTATAGTGAGCAGAGGTGCAACCAAGCACAACGCGCTAATTATACTATTATACAGGGTGTTTCAGAAGTAGTGTCGAGAATTTTAGGGTATTGTACCTGGATGCTAGGAGACTACAAATGTCATATTTGAAGTGTCCAAAACTCAGCGGTTATCCTTATAGCTGCCATTTTGTTTTTTTTCACTTAAAAATTTTTATCTCAAGAACGAAATGTTGTATTGATCTGAAATTTGGCATGAATATTCATGCTATAAAGACTCAACTATAAAAAATAAAAAAAAATTTTTTCGTTGAAATTTTTCAAAATGGCGGCCATTTTAAATTTTGATGGTGAATATCTCGAAAACCGTCAATTTTACAGAACATTTACATGAGACAAAAAAGTTAGCAAATTTTTTCACGATTCCATGATACCTAATTTATTAAGATTGGTCGAAGAATAACAGAGAAATTAATTTTTTCGTACTGCATGCATGACCACTTTTCACCATTTAAAGATCAATATTAATTTTTTAATTCCAGATGTATTTAAGATGAAGCTTTGAAACTCGGTATGGCTCCATATGGGCAAACAGATGATTTTACAATGGTTTTCAGATGATAATGTTTGTCTTGTAAAAGTATTGTTGTTTCATTAAAAGTAAAGAACCAGATGTAGTGCTTCCTATTTCTTAGTGTCACGTTTCCTAGGTCTTATTTCTATCTTAAATTTCCAGTTTCAATATTTTCTTACAATGCTTCTACACAAATATTTAATTATTGTAATGGAATTTAGTTCGCTGGAGTACACCGATATTCACTTCATGTATGGAGCAGCTCTTGGCAATGCGACCGAAGCAAGAAGAATGTATGCAGCTGCATTTCCAAACCGCCGTCTCCTTCCGACAAGGTGTTCACAGAACTCACAATCGGCTGAGAGAAGTTGGTTCATTTGAACGAACAGGGTAATTGCTGGTAGGCCTCGAGCAGTTCGAAATGTTGCTTTTGAAGAGGAAGTATTGCAGAAATTCGATTTCAATCCTAGAACGAGTACGAGAGCAGTTGCAAAGCAAATCAATTCAAGTGCTTCTTCTGTGTGGCGTGTACTAAACAAGGAAAGACTTCACCCCTCCCGCTTTCAAAAAGTTCACTCATTGGTTGAACGCGACTATGAGCCAAGAGTAAACTGTGCCGTTGGTTTCTTCATCAAGACATTATCCAACCAAATTTTCTAGAAAATGTGTTATTTACCGATGAGTCCAGCTTTACAAGAGAAGGAATCTTCAACTCTCGCAACAGTCACGTCTGGGCCTTAGACAATCCTCATGAGGTCAAAGTGCGTGGTTATCAGCATAGATTTTCGCTGAATGTTTGGGCGGGTATCTTAGGTAATCGCGTGATTGGACCATACATTCTTCCTAATCGTCTGAATTCTCCCACGTACATTACTTTTTTAAGAGACATACTACCAGAACTTTTGGAAGATGTGCCTCTTGCAAACAGATATAATATTTGGTTTCAACATGATGGTGCCCCTGCTCATTTCGGAAATGTTGTTACGGACTTTCTGAACATGACCTATCGTCAGCGGTGGATTGGGCGGGGTGGACCAGTACCGTGGCCCGCACGTTCACCTGACCTCAACCCTTTAGATTTTTTTTCTGGGGCCATATGAAAGACCTTGTTTACAGCACGCCAGTAGAAAACGAAGAAGACCTTGTGGCAAGAGTGGTTGCTGCAGCAGGTGCCATTCAGATGATGAAAATGCTTTTATAGCAGTTCGACGGTCCATGATTGAAAGGTGCAGACTGTGTAATCAAGTTGAAGGACGGCATTTTGAGCAATTGCTGCATTAGTATCAGTGAACCGATTTGAGTGAAATTAATATTTTTCAATGTAAAATAAAATTTGGAGGAAAGTTATTCTTGTATATTTCTGTAATAAGAACGGTTTTCATGAAATTATAAAAAAAAAAATAATATTGATCTTTAAATGGTGAAAAGTGGTCATGCATGCAGTACGAAAAAAATTAATTTCTCTGTTATTCTTCGACCAATCTTAATAATTAGGTATCATTGGAATCGTGAAAAAATTTGCTAACTTTTTTGTCTCATGTAAATTTTCTGTAAAATGGACGGTTTTCGAGATATTCGCCATCAAAAATTTGAAATGGCCGCCATTTTGAAAAATTTCAACGAAAAATTTTTTTTTTATTTTTTATAGTTGAGTCTTTATAGCATAAATATTCATGCCAAATTTCAGATCAATACAACATTTCGTTCTTGAGATAAAAATTTTTAAGTGAAAAAAACAAAATGGCAGCTATAAGGATAACCGCTGAGTTTTGGACACTTCAAATATGACATTTGTAGTCTCCTAGCATCCAGGTACAATACCCTAAAATTCTCGACACTACTTCTGAAACACCCTGTATATTATAACCAAGGACAACATTTTTATTCAATTTGACAATAAATTAAGGTTTTTATCAATAATAAAATTACACAGAAAAACATTTGATGCATTTCAGGCAATTTTACCCATAATTACCCACTTTTCATATTCAATGGTAACTGTAGGAAAAACTTAATGTGAAATACGTGCGCAAAGTTCCTCTGCTGCACTCAAGAAACCATTCCGCCCTCGCCTACGGCTCGGGCGTAAACGTTTCTTTCGGTGCAGCAAACTGTCACTTTGCGCACTAGTTGCACAAATAACTATTTCCTACAGTTACGTTGAAAAGTGGCCATTGCTGCACTGATTACAGAACGCAAAGAATCACTTTTCCGCTCTAGTGCGGGAAAAATTTTTCTGCACTCCAGATTTGCAACATGGCAACGCAAAATACTTAGTAGGTTATATGGAGCAACAGTGCAGCAAAATCAAAATGAAGTTGGTAACAGTGACTGCTGTGGCTGCTATAGTGAGCAGAGGTGCAACGAAGCACAACGCGCTAATTATTACTATTATATATTATAACGAGGACAGCAACAGCACAGTGCCACCACAGCACACACCACACAGCCGCCTCGCCATTCAAACACTACTAAGTTATTTGATGGATTTCAGGCAATTTTACCCATAATTACCCACTTTTCATATTCAATGGTAACTGTAGGAAAAACTTAATGTGAAATACGTGCGCAAAGTTCCTCTGCTGCACTCAAGAAACCATTCCGCCCTCGCCTACGGCTCGGGCGTAAACGTTTCTTTCGGTGCAGCAAACTGTCACTTTGCGCACTAGTTGCACAAATAACTATGAAATATTCCGTTATCAATTCAATGCTCCAATATACTTCATTTGGGCAAGTATGAGATCATATATGAGATGGAAGTAATATTTTATGATCCGTTAAAAATATCATCTCAAGTACTGCTTGTCTCAGTACGAGCTGTTATCCTAAACTAGCATTTACTATTTTCTTTCTTTCAAATGTACAGTATTTCCGAAACATGTAGCAGTGTCGGGAAGATTAATGTTCATACATGTAAATAAGTAAACAGAAGAGAGATTGTAGCATGCGTTCAGTCTCAGTTTGACGTTGAAGGAACAGGCTGGCAGATGAGCAAACAGAAAAATACAGCGAGGGGATGTACAGTCACGAACATCACACAAACCACTTACGCGCAACCAGCTTAAAAATCATCCAGAAAATAAACGCACGCGTTCAAGTGCTCATCTAACTGCTTCAGAACAAACACAGTTATCATTCTACAATGATGAGCTCCGTTTTGCTTTAACAATCAACTTCAACCTAATACTCGTTATAATATTATAGAGTCTCTCTTGAAGAATTTTTACTTTCCTTGCCCTATTACCATAGGTAAGGAAAGTATTGCTCTCCAAAAAAATTTTAGTTAGGTACCCTAATTTCATGTTTTCTATACGTTTCAAGGTCCCCTGAGTCCAAAAACATGATTTTGGGTGTTGGTCTGTGTGTGTGGGTGTGTGTGTGTCTGTGAACACGATAACTCCATTCCTAATTAACCGATTGACTTGAAATTTTAAACTTAAGGTCCTCATACCATGAGGATCCGACAATAAGAAATTCAATTCAAAATGGCGGAAAAATTGCGGATAATGGCTAAAAAACCATGTTTTTCACGGTTTTCTCGAAAACGGCTTTCACGATTTTCTTCAAATTTATACCCTAGATAGCTATTTATAAGACCTATCAACTAACATGAGTCTCATTTCTGAGAAAATTGCAGGAGCTCCGTAATATTTCTGAGAAGAATGAATTTTGTTAAGTTTCTATCAAGATTTTCTCAAAAATGACTTGACCGATTTTTTTCAAATTCATACCCTGTATAGTTATATATCAGCTCTATTAACTGGCATGAGTCTCCTCCCTGAGAAATTAACAGGGGGTCCACCCCATCCTTGAGAAATTTACTTTGTAACCTCCTTCTCGTGCGTGAAGTAGGTAGGTAGAGCAGTTTATTCAAAAGAACACATGTCGATATTTTATTTGTAGAACAGCTGTTTTGACAACTTTTAAAAATCCTCAAATTTCATAATTATTCAAACAAAGGAAAATGTACTCTGAACACATTCACAATAGTATAACCGTAGTTTTAATTATTTAGCCGCCAATCGGCATATTGTTATTTCCTAAATTATCCTCGTTAATGAGGCTTATAGATCAATGAGCAAGGAAAGTTGTGTGAGTGTACCACACCAGATTTTTCGTAATAGTAACATGTAATACTACTACATTTTTCATTGGTACGCTAATTAAATGGAGTGAAACAACTGAAAGCGTGACTAATGGTTGATATCTTGATAATGGTTGGGCCATTTATAATGGTAGTATAGCCTTTAAGCTACTATTTATATATTTGTCTGTATATACTAATAACCAGTATGGAATTTCATTGTGTGCAATTTATATTCTTGATTTAGTAGATTGCTAGTAGATTCAATTACAATAGTTTTAATTATAAAGGTGCGTACAGACTTTCGCTCTGCTCCGCAACCGAACGTCACTCGAGCAGAGCGATTGATTATCGACCGGGGAGCAACAGTGGAACGCGAGAAGAGCGTTCTCCCGTAACGTTCATGATCGGTGCTAGTACAGAGCGGGGGCGGAGCAATGGCGGAACGAGGACGGAGCGTGCGAGGAGCGGGTTGGAGGCGCGTATATCTGTACGCAGCTTTATATGTACAAAACATGAGAACATAATCTCAATCAACTTGAAAGAACTCACTCTCCACTCACAGACTCAAGTCTTTGTGGAGAGTATTCACTTTTAAATGTGTAAATGAATTTTATAAATTTGTATTATGTTTTTGTGAATAAAAAGCTATTTGATTTGATTTGATCTTTTGCACCTTCAAAATATATTATTCCATGCTACCAAGTTGTAAGAGAATGTCTAAAGAATTTGATTTGATTTGTTGCAGTGATCTCACATTGAACCACAGACAAGATTAACTAGTTTCTAGTTCTATAGTTATATGTTATAGTTATGAATTGAAGACTTCTGTCATTCGTAGATTCTTTATTGATTGATACAATAAGTACATCATCAAAATAATAGGGAGAGGAAAAAAGGTAACCTTGAGCTGTTCCTCCCCCAAATTTAGATAAGGTTACACGTAACCTATCTCCTTACTCGTAGAGATAGGTTAAGTCTTGTAGTTGTTCACAGCACCAAATTTTAAGTCCTTAATTATTTTAACAACGTAGATTTAGATGCATCAAAACCAAACATAGAAGAAATATATAAAAAAAATAGAAGAATAGAAGAAAATATTACAACTGGAAATATTTGTAACCATACTATTAATACTGTAGTGAATTTAGCTTTAACCGAACCTTCTCAATCTTTGCTTAAATAATAGAAGAGACATTAATCTCTTGAGAATAACATTGAGATGGGAAGAAGATTGTAATTAAACTTCAAGGATGTTTTGTACTACACGTTTATAATCATGTAATTTGTTCAATGAGTTTGTTACAGTAGGAAGCCAACTCCTGGATCTGAGAATACTGGATCGAGATTATCGTGGAACAATGTGTCGCAATCACCAGAAACAGGTGATGTATGCTGGTAAGAAGTTTGAATATACAACGTAGAGGGAGTGTCTCGATTACATCAGGTTTCGATTATACCAGGTCCTATTCTACAATGAAGCTGAAAACCTGGTACAATCGAACTACTGGGTTAATCGAGGAAAAATGCTTCGATTAACCCAGTAGTTCGATTATACCAGGTCCTATTCTACAATGAAGCTGAAAACCTGGTACAATCGAACTACTGGGTTAATCGAGGAAAAATGCTTCGATTAACCAAGTAGTTCGATTATACCAGGTCCTATTCTACAATGAAGCTGAAAACCTGGTACAATCGAGGCACAGGACCTGGTCTAATCGAGACAGAATGCTTCGATTAACCCAGTAGTTCGATTATACCAGGTCCTGGCCTAATCGGGAAAGTTCGACCTGGGGTAATCGAACACCTGGACTAATCGAGCACCTGGGATAATCGAACACCTGGGCTAATCGAAATACACCCAACATAGAGTTACAAAGATGAATAGAAAACTTTCGGTTGATATAGTACACATAGTGATATAGTGATAGAGAGAGAGAGAGAGAGAGACTGGGTTAACGGTGTTAATTCATCTTCATAATGGAAAACAAACAGAGCAATAACTAAAATATAATATTTAAGTTTAAATGTAAATAAATATAGATTTAAGTACATATAAATCAGCAGAGAAAACTTCTATAATCTGCTGTATTCTGTGATATCAGTGACAGCAAACGAACATTTTCTAAACGTTCTTCCAAAGTTGAGTAACACAGCACAATCTTCAACCAAATTACAATAAGCAACAATTGAAGAACAACAAATGATAAAAAATTGAGCCTGATTCTGTTTGGCCAATGAGGACGCTGGAAAATGGTTTATGAGTACAACTGTTTTACATAGTATTACGGTATAACTGTTATAAGAGTAGGACTGTTACAAAATCCATGCCGATCTGTTCGTTTTTAATCATTGACTTTTAATATAAAGCCCAGTCAACGAAGTGTTATAGAGGGAAAAGTTTGGACGACAATTTTTGACCCCGCAGTTCTGTTTAGGTAAGTGAGGAGGTAAACATATCAAAAGTCCCCATCTCTATCCCTTGTGCTAAAGGGATGCGGGTGGTTTAAAATTTGCATTTTTCAATGCTTTGCTTACACGCTCATATCTTGAGAAAAATGCGTTCAACCGACATGGCTAAGCAATTCAGAAATGAAGCATGATAAATTCTCTACAATATTTGTTCTGTGGTGATTCGTGATATCTCCAACAGTTTTCGAGATATACGCTCTTAAATGTATATAATTGTTAAAATAACAGCTTTTAATCCTATTTTTTGATGTTTCAGGGCCTAGAACTCTCCAACAATGCATCATAAAAATGAATGCTCACCGTAGATTTGTAGAGCTTTGTTTTCTCTTCAATTTGATGTATTATTTCACTACTTATTGTTTTCTTATACAACTTGTGAGTGCCAATATGTACTAAGGATTGAAGAAATCGTTTACTCTATAGTAAGCCTTTGCAGCAAGAAAGCTGTAGAATAATAGGGATGGGGACTTTTGATATGTTTACCTCCTCACTTACCTAAACAGAACTGCGGGGTCAAAATTGTCGTCCAAACTTTTCCCTCTTATAACACTTCGTTGACTGGGCTTTATATTAAAAGTCAATGATCAAAAACGAAAAGATCGGCATGGATTTTGTAACAGTCCTACTCTTAAACAGTTATACCGTAAACTATGTAAAACAGTTGGTTCAAGGAACAATTTTTTAGTTTCTCGGATATAATTCGAAAACTATGCATTTAACAGACATGTCTATTCTATAAGAAATTGAAGCTTACATAATTTCCTATAATATTGATCTAACAACTTTTTCTATATCTCTTTCACTTTTCGAGATATCCGCTCTAAAAGATGTGACATTTTTGGAAAAACACATTTTCCCTCAATTTTTTGCTCTTTTAACTTTTTGAATATCGATGGGAAAAATCCATGCTGATCATGAGCTTATAGAGCATCAAATTCTCTTCAATTTGATGTATAATTTCACAAGTTTACGCACATCCCCACGACTGTTGCAGCAGCTTCAGTGTTGAGTGTGAGATCTTCAGTTATGCAAAAATAGACCAATTGACAAAGGAATTTGGATAGAATATTTTGAACACAATTTTTGACTCTGCAGCTTTGTTGGAACCAGTTAGGGGGTGAACATATCAAAAGTCCCCATCTCTATCCCTTGTGCTAAAGGGATGAGGGTGGTTTAAAAGTTTCATTTTTCAATGTTTTGCTTACACGCTCATATCTTGAGAAACGTTCAACCGACATGACTAACTATTCAGGAATGAATCATGATAAATTCTCTACAATATTTTTTGTTCTGTGGTGATTTGTGATATATCCAACAGTTTTCGAGATATACGCTCTTAAAAGTATAAAATTGTTAAAATAACAGCTTTTAATCCTATTTTTTGATGTTTCAGGGCCTAGAACTCTCCAACAATGCATCATAAAAATGAATGCTCACCGTAGATTTGTAGAGCTTTGTTTTCTCTTCAATTTGATGTATTATTTCACTACTTATTGTTTTCTTATACAACTTGTGAGTGCCGATATGTACTAAGGATTAAAGAAATCGTTTACTCTATAGTAAGCCTTTGCAGCAAGAAAGCTGTAGAATAATAGGGATGGGGACTTTCGATATGTTCACCCCCTAACTGGTCCCAACAAAGCTGCAGAGTCAAAAATTGTGTTCAAAATATTCTCTCCAAATTCCTTTGTCAATTGGTCTATTTTTGCAAAGCAGCAAGAAAGTCTTTTTGAATAAGCTGACGCTCATTGACTTGGACTTCAACTCGGCAGGCAATTTATTGTATAATTTAGCACCAATGTAAGAAGGAAATAAATTGACAAAGGTTGGCCCATCCACCGAAAATTTCCGGAAAATAATGTAAGTTTCTAAGTGGTTTTCACCTATCTGTATCGTGTTTCCTGTTCAAATTAGTATTATAAAACTGTGCATATAAATCCATATGAAACATAAATGAAGATTAATACATACATATGTATATATTTTATGTATTTTTGCTATCAAAATAATTTAAATAGGACTTGACGTGACTAAATTATCGACATATCCAAATACCCCTTCCGTGGTTGGTAAATTGGACAAATAATGATAATTGAAGCATCATAGAGTATTGGGAATCAGATAGATGTCAATAAAACAAATCAGGAAAAGCCTCGGAATAGTGAACAAATCGAATCGTTCGGAACGAAGGAAGTGATAGTGTTATAGACTACAGAGACAATATTCAGGAAACAATAAATACACAGTAGAAGAGAGAGAGACAGGCTCCAGATAGTTTGGCGGAGATAGGATATATATTGTCGAATTGAATAACTGACTCGATTCATGGGAGCAGCTGGGACGTGATGGAGAAAATGGAAGGAAATATAGGGAAAGAGTGAGAGAGTGGATTGCGTTGGTTGGTAATAGAGTGGGATAGAGGTAGAGATTCGCTGACGTGACTGCAGATGGATGATGATGACGGAGACAAGTTCCAACGGGAAGTTTGGCCGAGGCAGCACATGAACGCACACCCGCACTGGTACCGATCGAGTAATATGTCATAACTCGAATATTTGTCAGTCTTATTCAACATTCGACGAGAAATAAGTTTCAGCGAAGCACGAAACGCATAACTTCAAATTGAGCACGAAAAACCAGTCAACAGCTGATGGAAACACAAGGCAACAGCATTGCCGACAAACGATAAAAAATTGAGCCTGATTCTGTTTGGCCAATGAGGACGCTGGAAAATGGTTTATGAGTACAACTGTTTTACATAAGTATTACCGGCATAACTGTTATAAAAGTAGGACTGTTACAAAATCCATGCCGATCTGTTCGTTTTTAATCATTGACTTTTAATATATAGCCCAGTCAACGAAGTGTTATAGAGGGAAAAGATTGGACGACAATTTTTGACCCCGCAGTTCTGTTTAGGTAAGTGAGGAGGTAAACATATCGAAAGTCCCCACCCCTAACCAATGTGCTAAAGGGATGCGGGTGGTTTAAAAGTTGCATTTTTCAATGTTTTGCTTACACGCTCATATCTTGAGAAACGTTCAACCGACATGGCTAACTATTCAGAAATGAAGCATGATAAATTCTCTACAATATTTGTTCTGTGGTGATTTGTGATATCTCCAACAGTTTTCGAGATATACGCTCTTAAATGTATATAATTGTTAAAATAACAGCTTTTAATCCTATTTTTTGATGTTTCAGGGCCTAGAACTCTCCAACAACGCATCATAAAAATGAATGCTCACCGTAGATTTGTAGAGCTTTGTTTTCTCTTCAATTTGATGTATTATTTCACTACTTATTGTTTTCTTATACAACTTGTGAGTGCCGATATGTACTAAGGATTAAAGAAATCGTTTACTCTATAGTAAGCCTTTGCAGCAAGAAAGCTGTAGAATAATAGGGATGGGGACTTTTGATATGTTCACCCCCTAACTGGTCCCAACAAAGCTGCAGAGTCAAAAATTGTGTTCAAAATATTCTCTCCAAATTCCTTTGTCAATTGGTCTATTTTTGCAAAGCAGCAAGAAAGTCTTTTTGAATAAGCTGACGCTCATTGACTTGGACTTCAACTCGGCAGGCAATTTATTGTATAATTTAGCACCAATGTAAGAAGGAAATAAATTGACAAAGGTTGGCCCATCCACCGAAAATTTCCGGTAAATAATGTAAGTTTCTAAGTGTTTTTCACCTATCTACATCGTGTTTCCTGTTCAAATTAGTATTATAAAACTGTGCATATAAATCCATATGTAACATAAATACAGATTTATACATAAATATGCATATATTTTATGTATTTTTGCTATCAAAATAATTTAAATAGGACTTGACGTGACTAAAATATCGACATATCCAAATACCGCTTCCGTGGTTGGTAAATTGGACAAATAATGATAATTGAAGCATCATAGACTATTGGGAATAAGATAGATGTCAATAAAACAAATCAGGAAAAGCCTCGGAATAGTGAACAAATCGAATCGTTCGGAACGAAGGAAGTGATAGTGTTATAGACTACAGAGACAATATTCAGGAAACAATAAATACACAGTAGAAGAGAGAGAGAGACAGGCTCCAGATAGTTTGGCGGAGATAGGATATATATTGTCGAATTGAATAACTGACTCGATTCATGGGAGCAGCTGGGACGTGATGGAGAAAATGGAAGGAAATATAGGGAAAGAGTGAGAGAGTGGATTGCGTTGGTTGGTAATAGAGTGGGATAGAGGTAGAGATTCGCTGACGTGACTGCAGATGGATGATGATGACGGAGGCAAGTTCCAACGGGAAGTTTGGCCGAGGCAGCACATGAACGCACACCCGCACTGGTACCGATCGAGTAATATGTCATAACTCGAATATTTGTCAGTCTTATTCAACATTCGACGAGAAATAAGTTTCAGCGAAGCACGAAACGCATAACTTCAAATTGAGCACGAAAAACCAGTCAACAGCTGATGGAAACACAAGGCAACAGCATTGCCGACAAACGATGGATGCCAGCCGAATGCGAATCGCAACGGTATGCGCAATCATTACAGTGAATAATCGAAAGCATCATAACACTGAATACGACCAGGGTGCACCCTGTTTCCATGAATATCAAAGTGAGGGCCTCATACTAGTTAAGTGGTAGTTATTCAAATTTTAACATAAAGAATGTCTTGGAATTGAATTAGAATTCACTTTTTGTGTGGCTGATGAAGCTGAAAAATAAGTTGGTGTAGTTGAGAATTCTTGAAAGTAAAATATAACTTATCTTTTAAAAATGCTACTTGTTTATGAATTGTTTTATTGATCTTCATGGAATAAGAATTCAATTCTGAATTGAAATTGAATTTTGAATTTAAATTGATGGGATTAGATTAGAAAAGAGTTCGTATAAGGGTTCGTAAGAGAGTACGTATTCATGTACGCACAGATCTAACTGTTTACTTGGGCCCATATTATGCAGATACTCGGTTTAAACGGTGAAATGTCAGCTGTTCGTTTGAAACAAATTATGATAAATGCAACCATATCTACAAGTAAACGTGGTTTAGCTTTAAACGATATGTTAGCATATGACCCTTAGGGCCATTTGCACAGTGCCAGTTTAAACTAAATTTCATCTTAAACTGGATTAAATCTATATCAAGTGTCATTTGTTATAATGACAACAGTTGATTTGTTTAAGCCAACAGCTGATTGAATTCAGTTTAAGATTTAACTGTGCAAACGGCTCTTAGTCTATTATGTGAGATATAACATATTCTGGTTTCTTTTGGCTATAGTCAATGTATACCTGTATTCTAGGTACCTTGGGCTACATTTACGCGATGAATGGAACTTGAACTAAGCTTGAACTGGGAAGAATGGACAATCAAAGCTTGCAAAAAATGGCGGAAAAGAATAAATGTGTATGCAGAGACACCCTAGATTATTGCTACTTCTTTCTCGTAATTTCAATGGTTAATTTCTTCCACTAAAGAAGGGTTCGAACAGAATTCGTAGTTCCATCAACCAAAACATAATATCATTGTGAGACTTATAGAGGAGTTGTGAATTTTTGTTGCATATACATTTTTGAATAGTGTACTTAAGTGGTAGAGTATTATAAGAAACTAATAGACTCTGATACAATGTGCAATATTGAAAAAATCGAGTACATTAAACTTGATTGATTTTAGATCTCTTCAACATTAAAGATTCAATATAATCTGGAAAGTAAATTAGAATGAAACACCGGAACCCACTTGACTCTTGTTGAGAGGTAGTAACTTATTTCTGATACTGCAGCAAACACAATAATTGTTTGAGGTGGAATAATGAATGAAGATCTGAGGGGATGCTTTCATACGAAAAAAGCGAATTACTGAAACGCATAAGATTAGGATCAGGTTTATTAACAGAGTCCGTGCATTTGCATAGCCCGAGGCGGACGAGTTATAATGAACTAACCCCTCCCCGGCCGCCGGACCCTGACAGGGTCATTACCTCCCTGTTTTGGTGCGCCACGGTCAGGTTGTGGGGCCTGTTACACGTTCAGGCCAAGCGGAAGCATTTTGTCTTGTGCTGAGGCAAGGAGCGACGTTGTATTCGACCCGCACCGCTATAGCTTCGCGTGTTATTATCAACTATTTTCGTATTCCTGCAAATAAACTGAAATGAATTCTGACGTTTTTTCATCAGACGGTTCGTGGTGAGAGGGGTGGAGAAGAGATTCGCTGTCGAGCTACTTGGCCGGTCTGTCAGTTGTTTGACAATTCGTTTCTCCAACATGCCGCATTAATTTCCAATCCTTTCCGCGCTTGCCTTTTCCGTGATGAAGACAGCATTGTGTAAGCTTGCTTAGACGACTTCTTTACCTAGATACATGAGTCGGCATTATTAGGTTATATGCAAAACGATCTATTTTTTGGTTTCAGATTCAATTATAAAGCTTCTACATTTATTCATTCAAGTCGGTCACCGAAAGCATAATAATAAATTATTTCTTTTTAACACTGAAAACCCCCAATGCAATTCTTTAAACCAAGCCCCTATTTAAAATTTTACATTTATTTTCGCTCAAAACCTTTCCGCTCCTCATTACTCTCTACTCACTATTCTCTGAAGAGATAAGATCTATAAACCTACAACACTGGGGATACGAGATCATTCAAATTGAAGAAAATATTTTGGTAAGAGAATGTTTTTAATTCTCTTATAATAAATTGCCAGAATCTGCCCTCATCCAACATATTTATTTGATTTGTGTATTATGAAATGTAAATAAATAAACATCCTTTGAGAGACAGATGTAGGATATAATTTCTTTTCAAATAGATTCATGTAGTAGTTGAATAAAAAATTGAAAATGATTTGCTAAGAATTCCAAGGTTATCAATTCACGCAAGGCAAGCTTTCTTAGTTTATCACAAGCATAATTTTGAAAATAAACCAGTATGTGTTATGCTGGGTGGAATCAAACAAAATAACTATTGAAGAA
The DNA here is from genome assembly GCF_014356525.2 of Nilaparvata lugens. Classification (NCBI taxonomy): domain Eukaryota; kingdom Metazoa; phylum Arthropoda; class Insecta; order Hemiptera; family Delphacidae; genus Nilaparvata; species Nilaparvata lugens. The sequence continues at coordinate 10,414,029 of NC_052506.1, forward strand.
AAATATTTTTTGGATACTATTTGATCCGGTATCAGCTATTTTGTAAGCACTATATTGCTATGTTGAGTACAAACATAAGAACAATTCAACGTATCGAATACTAAAATAGTGAAGTAGAACAAATTACGTTCATTTATGTAATTTTTACATGATATGCTCCTGAACTTTTAGTTACTGCTTCTGCAAATACAAATTACAAAGACTTCATATATAGCACTGAACTTGACATAATGGAATACTCGTAAGAACACGTATTTTCAATTTACTAGTATTTTCCATTTTTGTACTGTGACTTTATAACAATGAACTTTCTAATATGCATGAAAAGTAGTAAGAATTCAACTCCGAATATAACTAAATTCTAAGACCATTTGAAGAGGATTAAGTGCTATCCTATTATATCAAGCGAGCGATTTCTGTATATCTGTTTATATTTTTAAATCTGGTTATTTTTATATTTTTAAAATCTGGTCGTTGTTGTCGTCGTCTTCCTACAAGGATTAGGCAATTTGCCTGTTCCGACTTCAAACTCACCAACACATCCATCTTTTACGGGGTCTGCCCACACTTCTCCTTCCAACCGGGTTATACAACATGACTGCCCTGGGAATCCTGTCGCTCTCCATCCTTTCAAATGATCTTTCCAGTTTTGTCGATTTTCTTCAATCTTCTGCCATATGGAGATTATGTTGAGCTCGCTTCTTATATCGACATTATGAAGCCTATCTTCCCTTGTGCACCCTTCTACTGCTCTTAAAAACCTCATTTCGGCAGCCTGTAACCTACTCCATTCTTTTTTCTTAGGTATCCAAGATTCAGAGCCATATAAGAGCTTTGGAATAGCCATAACCTTATAGAATTTCTTATAAAATAAGTACTAATCATAACTTATAGTACTAATAGTTATAATCATAACTTATAAAATCTGGTTATTTTTATATTTCTATATCTGGTTATTTTCATTTTTTTATATCTGGTTATTTATGTTCAACGGATCTCGAAAACGGCTCTAACGATTTTCACGAAATTTGGAACATAGGTTTATGATATAAAAATTCGATTGCACTAGGTCTCATCCCTGAAAAATCTCGCTGAAGGACATGAAAAGGATAACAATTATTCATCCTTGGAAAAACAGATGATAATTTCGTCGTCTGTCGATAACAGAAGATGTGAGTGCCTGTGTGGGAGAGAGACAGAATTATTTCCAGCTGTGTAGTCAATCAGCGAGAAATTTCATCTAGCTAGACAATTTAATCGACTTGATCAACATAATCTGATTTTTTGACATGACATGATAATCCTCCTGAACTGGAGTATATCATAATTTATTTTTAAAGTTGATCATTATTTGACAATTTTAAGTGATAAGTGAGATACGGTAAGCTAATTGATTACACAGCTGATCTCCCACACAGGCACACGCATCTTCTGTTATCGACAGACGACGAAATTATCATCTGTTTTTCCAATGATGAATTATTTTTTTCATGTCCTTCAGCGAGTTTTCCTAGGGATGAGACCTAGTCAAATCGAATTTTTATATCATAGACCTACTATGTTCCAAATTTCGTGAAAATCGTTAAAGCCGTTTTCGAGATCCGTTGAACATAAATAACCAGATATAAAAATATGAACAGAATAAAGGAATTGCTCGCTTAATATAACAGGATAAAATCAGACTAGATCGAATCATTTGGATGTCAGAGAGTCAGTACTCATACACAGTAATTTCCACGGTATCAAATTCAGAAAATATCAGCATGGTCGATCGTCAGCAACCATTCCATGATGATAAGTAGACAAAAACACGACTTTTTCCCAACCGGGCCCAATATTTTGAAAAACAAGTACCAAGGCATGACAGCAACGGGATGTTAAATCGGCACTTGCTGGAAAAATATAATAGGCGGGGGGCCGATGACGATGAAAATAAAACGACGATAGCCGTAAGCGCTCTCACGAAAGAGGATATCTAGATGTTGTAGTATTTCAAAAGAGAGCGTAATGAGTGCCAATGGGAGAGGGGGGAAAGGGAGGGGTTGAGAATGAGTTGTGTTCGCAGGAAGCTAGAGTTGGTGGTGGTTGCAGGTGGCAAGGTGTAGCGACTGCAAGAGGAAACCTGCCGTAAAGATGTCAGTCGAAGGCAGATTCTCAAAAAAGTCGGTAATAAGAGCACGCTAACCGACGTGGCCCATCACCCAGTTACTTAACGCCCTTGGGGCACGCACGCCAACCCCGTGAAAGAGAGAGAGACACACACACACAGACAAATAGTGTAAGAGAGGGTAGCTGCAATCGACCGCCACCAAGATTGGCTTACGAATTAAAACGCTCCAGATAGATCGCTACCGAAAGACATACAGTTTACCATGCAGCGCGCGACCCACAAATGATAAATCACGATTTCTCCTCGCAAAAAAACCCTTTGACGAGCAACGAGCTCCACGCGAACAAAGAAAGTAACGACCAACAAGCAAACCTTGAACGAGCACGCTGCACGACGATTTATTGAAAACTACCACAATAGATACAACATTTTACGATGTGTCGAACCGTGAAAGCCAATTGATAGAATGCATCTACAATGTACACGGAATCCCCAACCATTGCATTCATTTCGTATTCAAATCTGCTGTTGTATGTAGCGGTTTCTTTCAGGGCTGTTATGATTCTCAGACTTTATTATACCCGATTTTTCTATTTTTAAAATGTGTCTAATATTCTGAAAGGTGAGAAGGTGAGAAATCGGTATCATTCAATAAAATAAGGTTTCATAAATTTTTCTTCCATTTAAATGGAAATCATCATTCGTACCTGATTTTCTATTTTTAAAATGAGTCTAATATTCTGAAATACTTTGAAGGTGAGAAATCAGTATTATTCAATGGAATGAGGTTACATGAGTTTGATTTCCATTTCAATGGAAATCATAATTTGATTATTATAATTACGTAGAATTTTTACTTTCCTTGCCCTATTACAATAGTTAAGGAAAGTATTGCTTTCCGAAAAAATTAAGGTACCCCAATTTCCAAATTTCTATACGTTTCAAGGTCCTCTGAGTCCAAAAAAGTGTTTTTTGGGTATTGGTCTGTGTGTGTGTGTGTGTGTGGTGTGTGTGTGTGTTGTGTGTGTGTGTGTGTTGTGTGTGTGTGTGTGTGTGTGTGTGTGTGTGTATATGTGCGTCTGTGTACTCGATATCTCATCTCCCAAATAACGGAATGACTTGAAATTTGGAGCTTAAGGTCCTTACACTGTAAGGATCCGACACGAACAATATTACGATCAAATGCAATTCAAGATGGCGGCTGAAATGGCAAAAATGTTGTCGAAAACAGGGGTTTTTCGCGATTTTCTCAAAAACGACTTCAACGATTTTGATCAAATTTGTACCTGAAATAGTCATTGACAAGCTCTATCAACTGCCACAAGTCCCATATCTGTGAAAATTTCAGGAGCTCCGCCCCATCTATGCAAAGTTTGATTTCGGATTTCCAATTATTAGGCGTAGAATACAATTTGAACAAAAAATTTCAAGTGGAAAAGATTGAGCATGAAAATCTCTATAATTAATGTTCAGTAACATTTTCACCTAAAATGAAAAAAGCTTGAAATTCGAGAACATGTAATTATTCAATTGCAAATTATTGGTAACAGTTGATTCTATTGAATCGTTCACTATGAAGAGATAGCAGAGCTCGTGTGTCTCCAGCGTTATTGTCCTGTCACCAGCTGGCTCAGATCTTTAAATAGTAGACTTGAGATGCGCGGGAACACTAGGGTCAGGTGATTTCTCATAACGGCAAGGAAAGGAGCAATTTTCATAACGGTAAGGAAAGTTGTGTGAGTGCGGCACACCAGATTTTTAAGATTTACATGACAATTAGATATATCAACTGCCACAAGTCCCATATCTGTAAAAATTTCAGGAGCTCCGCCCCATCTATGCAAAGTTTGATTTCGGATTTCCAATTATTAGGCGTAGAATACAATTTGAACAAAAAATTTCAAGTGGAAAAGATTGAGCATGAAAATCTCTATAATTAATGTTCAGTAACATTTTCACCTAAAATTGAAAAAAGCTTGAAATTCGAGAACATGTAATTATTCAATTGCAAATTGTTGGTAACTGTTGATTCTATTGAATCGTTCACTATGAAGAGATAGCAGAGCTCGTGTGTCTCCAGCGTTATTGTCCTGTCACCAGCTGGCTCAGATCTTTGAATAGTAGACTTGAGATGCGCGGGAACACTAGGGTCAGGTATCATAACTCTCATAACGGCAAGGAAAGGAGCAATTTTCATAACGGTAAGGAAAGTTGTGTGAGTGCGGCACACCAGATTTTTAAGATTTACATGACAATTAGATAATATCACATGGATTGAATGATACCTTAATATGAGATTAATCACAAAACTTTAATGCATTGGTGCAAAACCATAAGTAAAGCCATTGAAAATTCACTTCAGTCCTTTTTTTTCTCAAAACGATGAAAAATAACTGGACGACAAATTCATTTCGAATATACGGGAATAAATAAACCTTTCAAGAGATGGAACTGTTTCAATTTCTTCCATCTATATAATAAGAGAGAGTAGGGTTGAGTTTGTTCGCATCAAATCATGTCAACTTGTGGATTGCATACCGGAGAAATAGGAATGATTTAGATCTCCAAATTTTGCACATAGATTCTAAAAATATCAATCTCGTGCACCTCGAAGCCAAAATTTCAATTTCCCTTCTAGATTTTTCAGAATTAATGTTCAAATTTCATTCATGGGACATGAAATTTTATACAGCATAACCTAGATTCTTTATTAACCGAGGATGGTTATAGGCCTATTTTCAATTTTCCAATATTTCATTACGTCAATCAATCAATCAATAAATTTAATTTATTCAAGTAGTTGCATATAAAAGACAAGCTTCACAACATTGAATCGTCACAATCTATAATAAACACAGATAATACAATAGTGCAAGGAGGAGACGTCAAAGAGAAAACACTGCCTCTGGGAGCACCCCCTGGAAGAAATCGATTTACTTCAGTTGACTTAAAGGAAATTTTTATTTTTTAATAATTCTATGATATGTAGTTTTCTTCCCGCAAGACATCCACACATTCATCCACTGTGTAAGGCGCTCTTTTTAACAGAGCTTCCTTATCCTTCCGGTCATCTTTGAAAAGTCGGAAAAATCTTTAAAATTATGGGGGAGTCTATTTATAATTTTTATTGCGCAATAGTGTTGGCCTTTCTCCAGGAGGGTTAGTCTATGTGCTGGGTAACCGAGGATTGAGCCACCACTCCTCGTATTGTAGGAATTTTTATTTATTTATTTATTCGTTGATATAATTACAAATCATATGAATATGATCGGGATAGAACAACAGGCATAGCCCAAAACTATTCTGTTCCCAAATTTTGATAAATAATGTAATGTCCGAAAAAATAGGTTATGTTCTTACTGAGGAAATTTAAAGTTCAAAGTTCTGTCCAAGAACTTATATAAGCTAGAAACTATAAAGCTATATAAAGCTATAAACTTTTATTATATAAGCTAGAAATTTTAAATTTAGAATGAATAAAATACCAAATTATAGTCAAATTTTGCACTTAATATCACCGCACTTTGAATAAATTAAGTTATTTCAGAAAATTTTGAAGCCAAAAATATACACACAACTTTCAACTAGGAATGATCAAGTAAACTCAAGTTTTCAGTTTGAACAGTTCAAAAAAGACCCTTGCGGAGCACGGGTTACCTGCTAGTAATCAATAAAACATAAGAGGGGGAGGGACTCCAAATCATTCAGAAGTGTTTAGTTCGCAAGAATATTCTAGCCAGGCAACATTATTACGGGCAAGGATATCAAGATTGTAGTCAGAGTGCCGAACTTAATCAAGGGGATCTTCGATTAGAATGCGAAATAGTCTTGTCGAGAATGAAATGTGAAGGGCTCCTGAGAAGGGATGAGGAAGTGAGAGTGGGGGGAAGGTAAGGGGGAATGACTCGGACCGGTCAAGCAGCTGCCTAATGGATTTATATGTTTATTTGTCGTAGTCTGGCGAGGACGAGGTCCCTCTTCAAATGTCTCCATCCAGAGGCGGTAGCATCGCTCTTCTGCCCCCATCAGACACATTAGAGCCAAGGTATACAAACGGAGATCTCTTCATTACGGCGCACTCCGCTGATTTATCAAACGCCAAATCCCCGCAGCTCTATTATCATTCATCCTGCATTCACCTCCTTCTGAAATCCATTCCATTCTCTCTTCTCCGCAGAGCAAAAGGGATTTACTTCCTTATTCCTCTTTCCTCTCGGACACCATACTATCAATCACTCCTCCATCATCCACTCAACTCGGCTGCAGCGTTTGATTTACAAGCGGCCACTGACGAATGAATTGTAACAACCGGTGAGACGATGCATGAATCATGCAGGCGCACACACTTATTCTCAGCAGATTCGTGTGGGCAGCCACTAAATAAACAAACATGTTGACATGTCGAATTTCCAACTTTCACGAAAGCTTGCTTTCGTATCACACATCAACTACAGTAACAATCAACTGTAGTTTAGAAACTACAGTTACTGTAGTATACCCAAGTATAGAAGATATTTCTCACACAATTCTACCTCTAACACAACACCACAACAATAAGGCTAGCCGCGTATTGAGACGTGACACGACGTGACCCGAGTCCACTAGATAAGTTAATATCATATATGATCATATTATTATAATGTTCACATTGAAACCAAACTATCACATTTAGGTGAACATTATGATATATGATCATATTAACTCATCTAGCAGACTCAAGTCATGTCATCTCGCGCAAGGTACCTGAAATACCCTAAATACCTGTATTCTAGGTACATTGATCTCGCGTCTCGATATACGACTAGCCTAACTGAAACCATGAACATTACAACTGAACAATTATTGAATGAAAAAGACTAAGAAATTGTCAAAAAACCACTGATTTATTGATAATTAGAAAGACCGGTTTCGGTTATTACACCATTGTCAATCTCTGATAAACTCAGAGTTTATCACCAGTTTATCAGAGATTGACAATGGTGTAATAACCGAAACCGGTCTTTCTAATTATCAATAAATCAATATGAATAATTACCACAATATCAACTTCTCAACTACACAAAAAGTGAACAATTATTCTAACAATCTTTTTTCATACCATGTAAGGCATGTTTTTGTATGTTTTAGTTGAAAGCACCCTCTATCGAAAAGCAGTAATTGCTTGGCTATATTAGAAAACGACCTTCGGTATTTAAATTTATAAAATTTAAACGCTGGACAACAAGCTCGATTAATATTGATTAGTTGCAAATGCTTTTTAAACATCAAACATACTAAGCGAAATTAACATGATCGATCTTCAACATATATGTCCCATGCAGCTTTGATACTGTATAATAAAGATTTATTTTTGAGCAGAAGCAGTTTTTATAAATCAAGGATAATATTATATTTTTCTTATTACTTGAAACGCATCTACTGAAGATTCGATGAAGGATAATTGCCTAACAAGTATATTTCTAAGAGAATATTATAAAATTCTGGTTTTTGGAATCACGAAAAGCAACACGTTCTGTATTCCATCTGTAGGACATGATTGCCATTGAAAACATTATTAGGAGATCGTGTTATCAGAGTTTACAATGGTGAAAACTATCAGAACTATATTTCAAAATTATTGACATCCCTCTCTCACTGAATCAGTACATGGTGAGGATCAAGGCAGAATGAAACAAATTTTCCAAATTAAAACAACTGAAAAACAGAGTTCAATTCGTTGTCGGCGCAGCAAACAATTAGGGAGAACAGTACAATGAATGAGCACATATTTGATTAACACAACAGCAAATTGAATTTACTATTCAAGAGTGCTAACATATGTGTACGTTCGGAATGCGATGGAGGCTCAGCGAAAAATGTTTTTGTGCATGCACAAAATCCGGGAGTGACATACAGGGTGGCATATTTTGTGCCAAGCAGCGGAAGCTGAATGTAGGTACGGAAACCGGATCAGAAAACGGATGGTGTGGATGTGGCAGAGGACAATGCAGTGGGGTGACTAGAAATAGGAGGAACACTCTTTTAATCCCAACTAATGTAGCCGGTCCAATGAACAGTGCACATTACGATGCATGCAATTTTAACGGATGACTGTGTTGGTGTGTGCACGCGTGCGTTTTTCGGGACACTTGAGCGACACACACACACACACACACACACACACACCACACACACACACACCACACACACACACACACACCACACACACACACACACACACACACACACCACACCACACACACACACACACACACACACACACACACACACACACACACACACACACACACACACACGCATCGGACACGACATTAATGTCCATTCTCTGCAGTTGAATATTGCAGCACGATTGCGCCAGTATTCACACACCACCAGCAAGATTTGACCAAGTGGACAAAAATTGAAATGCTGCTACGACCAACTCAGCTGAACATGCAACCTAGAAATCGCGTGGAACCCATTGTTAGCCACCCCAATTCTAGTTCTATTTATTGCTTCCTCCATTCAATGCAATGCAATCTCCATGTAACGCTATTTCAAACTATGGTGGATAAATTGTAGTCATTGTTGTATACAGTATTCATGATGGTTCCAATGAGATTTCGCAAAACGATTTTCTTGTTTTGGTGGATAACAGATGGCGAGTGAACAGGGGGATTGTCGTTGAAATTTACTAGTATATAGAGAAACTTACAATATACTTTCAATTTTAATTAAATATAAATTCATCACGAAAATTCATGCATTGACACAGTTGACCATTCGAAAAACGAGAAATTCAAATATTTTTGACCGAACGCATTGAGGCCTATGTGTTTTAACTCGGATTCTCTTTCGTCTGTCAGTAAGTATGTATGTAACGCATTCACGGCCTATAACGCGTTGATAGAATTCTATGAGATTTGGTAGGAATATTCATTTTTTAACTGCGCGTCGATATAAACACAAGGTTTTTGAAATTTAGCGTTTTAAAGATAATATGAAAGGAAAAAGAATCTCCTTCATACTTCGATATCATTATATCATCTACTCTTAAGATACTATTCATCACAGTAAATCCTGTCTGTATGTCGTGTCGGCGAGATATTAGTGTGAAAACAGCTAGGGACTGTTGGGGTTGGTGTATCAAAAATTCTGACATCAAAAGCTAATATTGTTTACTGTCAAAACGACAGTATGAGTAAAGAGGAGAAAGAGGAAATATGAATACAAGAAAGAGAAAAAAAGAGAAGAAAAAAGATAAAATAGAAATGTCAGAGAAGAGATAAGGGAGAAAAGGGAGAGGGAGATAAAAGAGAGGAAAGACCAAGGAAATAGAAGTAAAAAAAGACGGATAAAAGTGAGGGAATAAAAATGAAAGAGCTGAGAGAGAACGAGGAAGAGAATAGGTGGAAAAGAGCAAGATAAATAATAATTATTAAACGAAAATCTGAATTAAATGCTGTGAATCACCCCGAAGACTTCTGCTACTGCAATTATTGACAATAGGGTAAACAGCTAGATGGAAATTCGATAAGCGCTACTATACAAAAATTATTTGTCAGCCCGGAAATATTTTTTTTTTTTTCATCTGTAGCAACATAAACATATGGAAAAGCGAAAATGTAGGAATGAAAAAGTGAGTGAATAGAAAAGGGAATTAGGAAAGAATAAATACAAAAAGAAAAAAAGAAAAGAGGAGACGTGGAAAGAGAAAAGAAACAGAAAGACTTGGATAGACTCAGAGTAAGGTTGAAGAAAGAGGAGGAATATCAGGAAAGAGAGGTGGAAACGTTATCGTGTTTCAATGTATGAATGAAAGCGAAAAGGAAGATGAAAATCAAAGAGTGAGATAGATAGCATATGGACGCTACGAAACTGATGCACAAGAAACTGAAATTGAAGTAGCTAGTAGAAAAGGAAGGATACAGTTCAAGTACGAGAAGAGATGAATAAGACGAGAGAAGAAACAATATCGAGAGGACATTAAGAGAATTGGAGAGCTGAAACTAGAGGAGCAAGAAAGTAGAGACGGTACATTTCAAGTACGGAAAGACATGAAAAGAGGAGAGAAACAAAAATATTAAGAGAATAGTAATTGGAGAGAAGGATACAGTTCAAGTACGAGAAGAGATGAATAAGACGAGAGAAGAAACAACAATATCGAGAGGACATTAAGAGAATTGGAGAGCTGAAACTAGAGGAGCAGGAAAGTAGAAACGGTACATGAAAAGAGGAGAGGAAATGAGAAACAAAAATATTAAGAGAATAGTAATCGGAGAGAGAGGAAGAGAACTATGGCGAGTGGTAGAAAAGAGAGTAACGATGTTGTGGAGCGAGAAGGAAGCAACGGGAGAAAATGGAGAGGAAGTGAGAGAGACAGTGTGCACCATACCGGGCTGCCATTACCAAAAATCCGTAAAGTACGGTTTGGCCGGGTACAATGGCCTCCATAAATTGTCTGGCTTTGAAAATGGTCGGATGCAGAATAGCAGGGGCATGAGGGGTGGGGGTGCAAGCAGCAATGATGCTGCTGCTGCTGATGCTGATGGTACACCCATCTTCAGCACCACTGACAAACGGTCGACTTCACCTTTCTTGCAAAAGGGCGCGCACCACACAACAGCTTCACCTTCCCTGTCATATAAAGCATCATAATTATCGAGGAGGTCTCGCCTTCCCTCATGACTATCCTTGACTTTCGATGACAGCAGAGACTAACCGCCGCACCGCGCAGTTAATAACTCGTCAAATATTAAAGCGCGCATTCTCCAACTCATAAACACGTCTTTGCACAAAAACAGGCATCAAGTGCAAAGGGCGGAGGACAGACATGTGCCCTAACTCACACACACACTCACTCTCACTGACTCTCCCTCTTTCTCTCAATCATTCACTCTCTCTCACTGACTCTCCCTGTTTCTATCAATCATTCTATCACTCTCTCTCACTCTCTGTCTGTCTTTCTTACACTCACTCACTCACTCACTCACTCACTCTCTCATTCCGCCGCTATTTATGAACCCGCACATGATCCCAGCCCCATTGTTTGTCTACGGCCCTGATAAGTTTACGTTCAATGTGCTAAATTCGATTGCAGTCAATCTGTTTACACGTTATTTTACACATTTCAACGTGCACGTTACGTTATGCTGGTGAGTGGAGCTGATAGATATTATTTGTCATAGTCATTCAATCTCAGCTGTTTTCCACTAACAATTTTAGTTCAAGATTGTGCATGTATTGTAAAATGTAAAAATTATCATCATGTAAACTTGGAAGTACTGTGAGTGTAAGAAGATATCTATTTTTTGTGATAGTCATTCAATTTCAGCTGTTTTCCATGCATGAAATCAAGCCGGTAAACAGCTGATTGTAGAAAAAATAAACATATGATTCTCATTTACAGCATACTGTACTGTAATAAAATCATAAGTTTTCTTTACAGTCGAGTATGTTTCCTAGTTACAAAATAGGAACAGCAAAACTGGTACAAAAACCGTCTCTTAGCGCTCCAGGTGGAAGTTTTCCACCTCAAGTTAACTACAATTGAGAAATTCCTAATTCGGAATTTGTAAACTAGGTTATGTTTATAGAATACATGTAGTAACGTCAGGACAAGCAGGTAATGTTTTCTATTTCTCAATTATTCTTCTTGAGATTATTATGACAAAAAATAGTGTACGTTACATGGACGTGAATGTATTTTGCAGTGCTCGAATGAAATTCTAGTCTCGGCTAACGCCTCGACTAGAAACATCATTCTCGCCTGCAAAACGCCCCTTCCCATCCTTGTTACGTAAGATACTATTTAAATCATGTTGAGGTTCTAAATAGAAAATGATCATGAGTAAGTGTCAGTATTCAATTAGGGTATTCTCAACTTTAATGATTATGGGAATCAATTCTGAGAGTTGCATCAATTTTTGTAAATAATGTGATAAATTTCTAAATCATTTTCAAGTTAACGGAACCAAGTCACTATTGAGATTGAACTAGTTTCGGTAATTACTTGAAGTACTTCCTTGGCTACAGTAACGATAATTTTCAGTTATCAAAATTAATTTCACGAAGTCATCACATTTCAAATTCGAACTAGCTTTAGGGTCTTCAAGGAACACTTGAGAATCTTGAAAGTCATGTATTTTTTAGCTTTGTTTTCAATATCTATGCATATTGTAATTACTATTAGGTATAAGTCACAGTTTGTTACATTCAGAGAACAATACACCAAATCCGGAACATAATTATGGGATCTCAATTATTATAATAAAAACCAACAATTGAATATTGTCTATTTAGTCATGTCTGAATTGAGTTACATGTTTCGTTTGGATTTTCTCACAAGTAAAAAACAAACATTTGAGATTCAAATTTTTGCATACCGTAGCTCTTCTGAAACGTATTAACTGATGCACTAACTGAATCTCCAAATATTCATGTAGTTATTATTTATTCAATTGGATGTAATAATGAACTTTTGGAGTGAGGTATAATAAGAATGATATTAAGAAAAAATTAATAGAATAAATTTATCAACAATTATTAGTTGATCAGACCACAGAAATAATGTCTTACCGTTAAATCTCTCTTCTCATCAACACTCCATAGATATATTGCTTACCTGAAACAGAAATGAAAAAAGATTCAATGAACAATTCACTTTTTAGGTAATTTCAAGAACAAAATCTTCATAATGTTCAACTATTCCGACCTTTATTTTAAATTTAATTTTCTGTGTACAAAAAACCAAAGAAGTGCCGTTGTTTTAATACAAAGAGGCCCTTTTGCACAAAAGCCTGTTAAATTTTAACCGTGATTAATTTCAGGAAATCAATCAGAGAAGATATTTTTGATAAGACGGCTTCTCTGATTGGTTTTCGTGGAATTAATCACGTTTAAAATTCAATCGCCTTTTGTGCAACCGGCACAGAATCATTTAAATCTATTATTCTCAAATCCATTAATTCATGAATTAAATCCATTAATCTTATAAATCCACATTATTCGTGATGCTTATCTCTTGTTTTGATAATCTTATTTATACTAAAAAAGAACTGACATTTACTGGATTGCTATCTGGCTACACTCAACATAAACTCACCATAATCATCAACTACAATTACCTAATTCTACAATGGCATTAAGACATGAACAAATTAAAATGGATTGATCCTAAATATTGTTACATGATATTTCATGAGAAAATAAAGATTAAGGAGAAAAAAAACCTGTTCTGAAAATTATAACACGTTTTGAAAGACGAAGAAAAATGTTCGTCAAGTATCCCTCTAAATGGAATCAGGCTTGTAAGGAGGAGTGAATCATGTTTGGAGACTAGAACAACCCTCTGAGACAACATCGGGGAATTGCCACTGATTTGCAAAGGCTCACAGTTCACAGCACGAATTTGGCTCGCAACTTGTACGATCTGCAAACGCCATGTTGGCTTCGATCGGCAGGCACCCCAGAAAACCCCCCCTCGACACTACCCCCCACCCGACCCAAGACTGACGTCTTGCTCGGAGCACACGCGATCGCCTGATCAGATCACCTCCACACTGAAATTCACTTCAAAATGTCAGTATCTCTTACATAAAACACAAAAACCCTTCTATTGAACCGACGCTGACAACTGATACAACATAAAGATCAACTTTAAACTGACAGTTTTCCTGGTAAAGTATATCAATGCTTCCCGTTCAACAGATGCTGACACTGAAATGTGAATCACACCATAGTCCTCCACCCGTTTAACCTTGACTCCCATAATACAACCTCGCTGACGGCCACATAATAATCGTCAGCTCGCTAATGAACTACAGTAGTTCTCAGGGCAATAGCTCAATCGCTTCTCCTGAGAGATGATCTGATAATGGTTGTGTTTAATGACTAATTTTGGAATATGAGTTGAATTCTGTCTCTGAATTATTCAACTATTGTTTATAACAATAATGAGAGGAGAATATTTTATTCGCCATTAGATACAAATTTGTATAATGGATTTCTTTTAGTAGTAGTTCTCAGGGCAATAGCACAATCGCTTCTCCTAAGAGATGATCTGATAATGGTTGTGTGTAATGACTAATTTTGGAATATGAGGTGAATATTGCCTCTGAATTCAACTATTGTTTATAACAATAATGAGAGGGAAATATTTTATTCGCCATTAGATACAAATTTGTACCTATAATAGATTTCTTTTAGTAGTAGTTCTCAGGGCAATAGCTCAATCGCTTCTCCTAAGAGATGATGTGATAATGGTTGTGTTTGATGACTAATTTTAGAATATGAGTTGAATATTGCCTCTGAATTCAACTATTGTTTATAACAATAATGAGAGGAGAATATTTTATTCGTCATTAGATATAAGTCTGTACAATGAGTTTCTTCAATCAAGCCTATTCAAGCTATTACTGAAGTGGTTAAATAGATGAATAGGTGGTAGGGATTGATTGATTGGTTGATTTTTATTCTGTGCTAGGTCTAAAGACCTTAGGATAGAGAAGAGTAGAAGCATTTAAAACCCGAAATAATGTGGTAGAGATTGATTGATTGGTTGATTTTAATTTTGTGCTAGGTCTGAAGAGCTTAGGTTAGAGAAGAGTAGAAGTACTTGAAACCCGAAATAATATGGTAGAGATTGATTGATTGGTTGATTTTTATTTTGTGCTAGGTCTAAAGAGCTTAGGTTAGAGAAGAGTAGAAGCACTTAACGCCCGAAATAATATGGTAGAGATTGATTGATTGGTTGATTTTTATTTTGTGCTTGCTCTAAAGACCTTAGGTTAGAGAAGAGTAGAAGCACTTGAAACCCGAAATAATATGGTAGAGATTGATTGATTGGTTGATTTTTATTTTGTGCTAGGTCTAAAGAGCTTAGGATAGAGAAGAGTAGAAGCACTTAAAACCCGAAATAATATGGTAGAGATTGATTGATTGGTTGATTTTTATTTTGTGCTAGGTCTAAAGAGCTTAGGATAGAGAAGAGTAGAAGCATTTAAAACCCGAAATAATATGGTAGAGATTGGTTGATTTTTATTTTGTGCTAGGTCTAAAGAGCTTAGGATAGAGAAGAGTAGAAGCACTTAAAACCCGAAATAATATGGTAGAGATTGATTGATTGGTTGATTTTTATTTTGTGCTAGGTCTAAAGAGCTTAGGATAGAGAAGAGTAGAAGCATTTAAACCCCGAAATAATATGGTAGAGATTGATTGATTGGTTGATTTTTATTTTATGCTAGGTCTAAAGACCTTAGGTTAGAGAAGAGTAGAAGCACTTAAAACCCGAAATAATATGGTAGAGATTGATTGATTGGTTGATTTTTATTTCATGCTAGGTCTAAAGAGCTTAGGTTAGAGAAGAGTAGAAGCACTTAAAACCCGAAATAATATGGTAGAGATTGATTGATTTTTATCTTGTGCTAGGTCTAAAGAGCTTAGGTTAGAGAAGAGTAGAAGCACTTAAAAACCCGAAATAATATGGTAGAGATTGATTGATGGTTGATTTTTATTTTATGCTAGGTCTAAAGACCTTAGGTTAGAGAAGAGTAGAAGCATTTAAAACCCGAAATAATATGGTAGAGATTGATTGATTGGTTGATTTTTATTTTGTGCTTGCTCTAAAGACCTTAGGATAGAGAAGAGTAGAAGCATTTAAAACCCGAAATAATATGGTGGAGATTGATTGATTGGTTGATTTTTATTTTGTGCTAGGTCTAAAGAGCTTAGGTTGGAGAAGAGTAGAAGCATTTAAAACCCGAAATAATATGGTAGAGATTGATTGATTGGTTGATTTTTATTTTGTGCTAGGTCTAAAGAGCTTAGGTTAGAGAAGAGGAGATGTACCACCTGGAATGATATGCAGTTATTTTATCAATATTCATAATGTTTTTCAACTAGTTGCAATATAATAGCTACACAATGCGCAAGGTAGGTTTACACCAGTTTACATTTAGTTTCACACTTATACATTTTAGTTTATTTTCAATGGTGTCTGTGATTGTGAATATGAAATATTGTAAATAGCCTAAGCAATTTAATGAATTAAACAAAAGAATTGCATGAGATTTCATTGACTCACAAGATTCAAATTATTGTATATAATATTAGGTTGGTAGTATACACAACGTAGGGCTAAATTATTCTAGGTGGTGAGCCCCCCCACCCTTATTAAAGATATCGACTCAATAAGGGGTCGATAGTCGATTCCCCTCAATAAGGGGGATTGTTTTTTAAATGAAAGAGGAGGAAAAAAAAGCGCGCTAGCCTATTTTGATACAATTTCATTCAATTTTAATATTACAAATATTTTAATATTACAAATAGCTGTTTCAAAACTAACCTTATTTTGAAGAAACGTCGATTATAAATTATATTGATTACAGTAAATCTTATTATTATTGCAATTTAGGTTGAATTAATTACTATTTTAATGGAATAATCCAACATAATTTCATTTAATTGCATTTAAAATGATGAATTTTAGGTTAGAAATAGCATAATGCTAGTTTATAGATACTAGAAGGAATAAATTAGGAAAATGCAAGAGAACCAGAGATATGAGATATGATATATATGAGATGACATGATATATTTTTGATATTTTGACACTTGCTGTAATAAAAATACCATACAATTCTTACCAGCTCTTCGATGAGCTTATACCAAAATCTATCAATCGCTGCAAACTGCTGCTGCTTTGTCAATCGACAATCTTTACCAAATAGGGAGAGGCTGGAATAATAATCCTCGGAAAAACATTGCAATCTAGCGAAGGCCCTCTATACGAATTTCTCATGAGATGAATTTCCTGCTATGAGATCTACCAAATTGAAAAATAATAATTCTAGTCTGCCAGAGTTCTCGTATGTATTTAACTATATGGTGTACCTACACGATGAGAATACAATCATCACAATACAAGTGAAAAACAGAATCTAATTTCCTACTTCTAACATAAATCGAGTTTCCAACAACTGATTGCAGAGTAGAACGAGAGAGTTTTACATTTCAAGAGTATAAAATAAACACTATCTTTATTGTGCGCTAGCTATTCGCATTCACCACTGGATTCAGCGAGGTAAATGAACAAAACGACGATTGAGAAGTGGCTAAAGTTTGCCTCGGCGCTAATGTGTGAGAGACCTAAATTGAGATTATAAAATTAAACTGAAAATTATTGTTGGGCTGATAAGAAGGGTGAAGAAGGACCGGAGAACTAGAGAATATTATTTGTTCTCCGGCCATTTTCCATTGCTTTCGCACAGGCAAGCGTTTCTTTATCACAGCTGCTTTATGAGTCGTGAGACTGCTGATAAGCGAGAAGAGTTCCTGCACTAACTAGAAAATCTCGCCTCGCCACCCCGGTAGTACTCCCTGCTGCCACTTTGTTTCAGAGCGCGCCACTATCTCTAACGGCAAACCCCAATGGCTATTCCAGAGATAGATTCTAGTAAATCACTTGACGGTGCGACAGGGGCAATACAATGTAGAGGAGGCACAAATACGATGTCTTCTTTTCTGAAATTATTTTCATACACAAGCCCAACAAGTATTTCATTCCATTTCATTCATAGTAAAGACCCAAATCATACACAATTATTTCCCAATCTGAAATCACAATGCCAACAAATTATTATTTAATTTAATTCATAATATTGTGCCTATATTATCTATAATATATTGTACAATAATTGGATAAAGTGACTGGGAATTGACAAAAGCTAGCTTCTGATGAGGTTTTCAACTTCTCTTCAATTTTCATCGACATGAATATTCAATTTTTGGAACTGGATAACTCAAATATCATAGAAACTATGCCTGTCATAAGGAAGGCGATGAGTGATTTCATTTGAAATGAAGAAACCGTTTTCAGGACCAACAAAGATTCTTTAGAAGTTCTACAATATTATTAATTCTTTACAGTTTACACTAAAACATAAAAATAATTATCTGACCTTCTAATGCAGTTCATGAATTGTAGTCTATTAAGTTTTCAAAAATGGAAGATTAAAAAATCGATTAACCAAATTGTCAATGGTATAAAGAAAAGATCTTGGATATGACATTACAGAGAAAGAATCTATTCAACTTTAAAAATTAACAACATTTAAAAAGGGTACTTGATAATTCGTATTCCATTTCAAAAACATAATCTTCATTGATGGTTGAAGATG
The DNA here is from genome assembly GCF_014356525.2 of Nilaparvata lugens. Taxonomy (NCBI): domain Eukaryota; kingdom Metazoa; phylum Arthropoda; class Insecta; order Hemiptera; family Delphacidae; genus Nilaparvata; species Nilaparvata lugens. The sequence continues at coordinate 10,432,296 of NC_052506.1, forward strand.
CTCCAATGATAAGCTCTCATACAACCTTCCAAGTTCGAATTGTACTTCAAAGAAAACTAATCATATATTTTTAAATGTAGAATTCATCATGAATCATGGAGGAGGAATTTAAAGAAACCAAGGATATTCAATTAGGCAGAATCTGCATCGCAGCATCCAATACCTCAGTTTAGACCCCACAATGGGGCAGGAGCTCATTAAAATTTTGAAAATAACGAGGACTACTAATTCCTCAGAAAAAATCATTGGAGAGTTGTCCCACGCAATCTCCATCGAGCATCTCATCATTCATTCATCTTATCCTTGATATTTTATACAGGGTGTTTCAGAAGTAGTGTCGAGAATTTTAGGGTATTGTACCTGGATGCTAGGAGACTACAAATGTCATATTTGAAGTGTCCAAAACTCAGCGGTTATCCTTATAGCTGCCATTTTGTTTTTTTCACTTAAAAATTTTTATCTCAAGAACGAAATGTTGTATTGATCTGAAATTTGGCATGAATATTTATGCTATAAAGACTCAACTATAAAAAATAAAAAAAAATTTTTCGTTGAAATTTTTCAAAATGGCGGCCATTTTAAATTTTTGATGGCGAATATCTCGAAAACGGTCCATTTTACAGAAAATTTACAAGAGACAAAAAAGTTAGCAAAGTTTTTCACGATTCCAATGATACCTAATTTATTAAGATTGGTCGAAGAATAACAAAGAAATTAATTTTTTCGTACTGCATGCATGACCACTTTTCACCATTTAAAGATCAATATTATTTTTTTTATAATTTCATGAAAACCGTTCTTATTACAGAAATATACAAGAATAACTTTCCTCCAAATTTTATTTTACATTGAAAAATATTAATTTCACTCAAATCGGTTCACTGATACTAATGCAGCAATTGCTCAAAATGCCGTCCTTCAACTTGATTACACAGTCTGCACCTTTCAATCATGGACCGTCGAACTGCTATAAAAGCATTTTCATCATCTTGAATGGCACCTACTGCAGCAACCACTCTTGCCACAAGGTCTTCTTCGTTTTCTACTGGCGTGCTGTAAACAAGGTCTTTCATATGGCCCCAAAAAAAAAATCTAAAGGGTTGAGGTCAGGTGAACGTGCGGGCCACGGTACTGGTCCACCCCGCCCAATCCACCGCTGACGATAGGTCATGTTCAGAAAGTCCGTAACAACATTTCCGAAATGAGCAGGGGCACCATCATGTTAAAACCAAATATTATATCTGTTTGCAAGAGGCACATCTTCCAAAAGTTCTGGTAGTATGTCTCTTAAAAAAGTAATGTACGTGGGAGAATTCAGACGATAGGAAGAATGTATGATCCAATCACGCGATTACCTAAGATACCGTCCAAACATTCAGTGAAAATCTATGCTGATAACCACGCACTTTGACCTCATGAGGATGTCTAAGGCCCAGACGTGACTGTTGCGAGAGTTGAAGATTCCTTCTCTTGTAAAGCTGGACTCATCGGTAAATAACACATTTTCTAGAAAATTAGGTTGGATAATGTCTTGCTGAAGAAACCAACGGGCACAGTTTACTCTTGGCTCATAGTCGCGTTCAACCAATGAGTGAACTTTTTGAAAGCGGAAGGGGTGAAGTCTTTCCTTGTTTAGTACACGCCACACAGAAGAAGCACTGAATTGATTTGCTTTGCAACTGCTCTCGTACTCGTTCTAGGATTGAAATCGAATTTCTGCAATACTTCCTCTTCAAAAGCAACATTTCGAACTGCTCGAGGCCTACCAGCAATTACCCTGTTCCGTTCAAATGAACCAACTTCTCTCAGCCAATTGTGAGTTCTTGTGAACACCTTGTCGGAAGGGAGACGGCGGTTTGGAAATGCAGCTGCATACATTCTTCTTGCTTCGGTCGCATTGCCAAGAGCTGCTCCATACATGAAGTGAATATCTGTGTACTCCAGCGAACTAAATTCCATTACAATAATTAAATATTTGTGTAGAAGCAACGTAAGAAAATATTGAAACTGGAAATTTAAGATAGAAATAAGACCTAGGAAACGTGAGACTAAGAAATAGGAAGCACTACATCTGGTTCTTTACTTTTAATGAAACAACAATATTTTACAAGACAAACATTATCATCTGAAAACCATTGTAAAATCATCTGTTTGCCCATATGGAGCCATACCGAGTTTCAAAGCTTCATCTTAAATACATCTGGAATTAAAAAATTAATATTGATCTTAAATGGTGAAAAGTGGTCATGCATGCAGTACGAAAAAAATTAATTTCTCTGTTATTCTTCGACCAATCTTAATAAATTAGGTATCATTGGAATCGTGAAAAACTTTGCTAACTTTTTTGTCTCTTGTAAATTTTCTGTAAAATGGACCGTTTTCGAGATATTCGCCATCAAAAATTTAAAATGGCCGCCATTTTGAAAAATTTCAACGAAAAATTTTTTTTTTATTTTTTATAGTTGAGTCTTTATAGCATAAATATTCATGTCAAATTTCAGATCAATACAACATTTCGTTCTTGAGATAAAAATTTTTAAGTGAAAAAAACAAAATGGCAGCTATACGGATAACCGCTGAGTTTTGGACACTTCAAATATGACATTTGTAGTCTCCTAGCATCCAGGTACAATACCCTAAAATTCTCGACTCTACTTCTGAAACACCCTGTATATTTCCTTGATAAGTCCTACTCTTGTAATATTTCTACTGTACATTCAAATTCTTCTACATTTATTGTTGCTCAGCATTGGAATGCTGTGAAGTGGGTGAAAATTGAAATAACTGATAACTTTCAATTAAAATAACTGAACTTTGTAGAGACTCGCCGTCTTTATTGTGACGTCAATACTGTATCATATTGTAGGCGTTGTTGGACCTCAGCCCGATAAAATCTATCTCACTTCATGCCGTACTGCGAATTAATATTCAAAATAAATTAACCAATTGGTTGAGTAAATCAGATATTTTATGCCAAATACAAATTACCATTTATGCCGTACGAGTTAATCATCAAAGAAATTATCCATTTGGTTGAGTAAATTAGATATTTTTCGCCAAAAACAAATTACCATTTTGTTTCATAGCGGGACACGGGACAGGTATTAAACAAATACATTCACCTAGCGAGATTTTGTTTGAACTGTCAGTAGGCTTAATGAGTGACTTCAAGCTTTCCATATGAAGGGAACTGACACTTTTGAGTGAGTCTCTATTACATGAGACAGTGGAGCACATAATAGCAGCTCGCCAGAGCATGGAGAGACAGGCATAGAGCCGTTATTCGCGGCGTGGCAAAGCTTTTTCAGTAGCCGCCTTGGGAAATTTACAAGCCCATCGTCCTTAATCGAAAGAAGTTGATGTTATTTACACAAAAACAGGCGCGATGGGGTTGAGTGGGGTACTGTATGTGCGAGGAAAGGTGTCGACAAAGAAGGGTTCATGATGGATGAAAAAACACATCCGTCTTACGTTGACTAGTGCATCGACATGCCACCTTCCCCCCACCCCCATTCAGGGGCACTCGGCTTCTATATTAGGCTCACCTACTCATACACACATATATGCTTGCAGTCGGCTTCTATATTAGGCTCACCTACTCAAACACACACGCACAAACATCTATGCACTCGGTTTCTATATTAGGCTCACCTCTACTCACACACACACACATACATGTAATGTACATACATTCGGATTGCCGGCGGGCGGAGAGTCATCTGTAACAGGCACTTTTAATATATGGCTCAGCCCGTCACTCCCACCCATTTACAATTTATAAGGAATAGCAACGTTATGATGCGCAACGCACTGAATATATAATTTAGAAACTCCTGTCATCACTCTTTCTCCAGTAGCATGACTTGTTTGCCAGCCGCTCTCTTGAAACGTGCTGCCGTGTGCTTATCTATTTGAAATTAGTCTCGATAAACAGAGTGGCCCATAAGTCAATTTTTCCCCCTTTTGTGTAGTTGAGAAGTTGATATTGTGGTAATTATAATTATTATTTAACGAAAATTCTAAATAAATGCTGTAAATCACCCCGAAGATTTCTGCTACTGCAGACATTGACAACAGGGTTAACAGCTAGATGGAAATTCGATGAGAACTACTATCCAAAAATTATTTGTCAGCCCTGGAGTCAAACCCGGTACCTCCTAATTGCTAGTCAGGAATGCTTACCCTTACACCAAACTGACAGTACACCTTACACCGAAATTGAAAGTTTGGTGTAAGGGTAAGCATTCCTGACTAGCAATTAGGAGGTACCGGGTTTGACTCCAGGGCTGACAAATAATTTTTGGATAGTAGTTCTCATCGAATTTCCATCTAGCTGTTAACCCTGTTGTCAATGTTTGCAGTAGCAGAAATCTTCGGGGTGATTTACAGCATTTATTTAGGATTTTCGTTAAATAATAATTATATATTAATTAGCATTTGAATAAATGCATTCTCTATTTAATCCAACTGTATATTGTGGTAATTATTCATATTGAATGAAAAAGACTAAGAAATTGTCAAAAAACCACAGATTTGGTTTCTCTGTGGTTTTTGACAATTTCTTAGTCTTTTTCATTCAACATAAGTCAAATAATGCAAATAGGCATTTAATGAAATAATAGACAACAAAAAGGAATACATGTTTATTATTAATTGTAGTTGGAATGATGTATTTGAGGTAATTTAACCGAATAAGTGAAGTACGGCTCTTAAAGTGGTCACCCCTACAACGGAAAAGCAGGGGCTTCCACCTTACTTATCCAATTATTATTAAACGAAAATCCCAATTAAATGCTGTGAATCACCCCAAAGACTTCTGCTACTGCAAATATCGACAAACAGGGTTAACTGTTGGATGAAAATTCGAGTACTTCTATGGATATTTAGTGATCTTTTCACTTTTAATTTACGAGTATAGCCTAATTGACTTCATTTCATTAAATTATCAGCTACGGAACTACATTGAGTTCGAGTTCTTCTTGGTATTCGAGTATGGAGGAGAGAAAATCTGTATTTTTGAAAAATCTGTCATCTACCTGAGCCAAAATACGAAGAAATGAACAGAAATTAAATTCGAAAATGATTATTTCTCTATATGTTTTGCACAAATAAACGGGAATTTCTCAGGACTGTTTCTACTGTTCGCTCATAATGAATAAAATATGTTTCCTGGGAATCTCCAGGTCATATTTTGAATGCGATTGCTCAAAATTCCTGGTATGATTCTGATATTTTAGTTTATTGCATTTCACCCTGAGAAGTCTGGGCTTCAAAAATGCAAATAATATAAACTCATAATTATTGTGTTGAGGAAATGAGAATTGAGAAATGAGAAATATGAATTATTCTCTTGTATGAGTTGTAATTCTTTTTTTAAATCCACCATTAAAAGTGTCAGGTTACATCTTTTACTTATCTCTTATTCACAACCTCGTTGGTGTCGAATGACAACTATGCCGGCAATGAAACTGAATGCTTTGAATGAAGTGAACACGTTATTCTGTATCCCACGTACCCACGTGAGCCACGATTTTGAAAACGATAGGATCTCTTCAAAAAATCATAACTATTTTCATATTCATTGCGATTGAGTAGCTCATGAATTTTGCGCCGTACACCCCCGTACACCGGATGTGACGTTCACATAACATAAATGCGAATAATCACGGTCGATGTAGCTACATGCATAAGTTAGAACTCGATCTGTGGAGGCAGCGAGAGGGCGAGGGCAAGGGCCGACCCCCCTCCCCCAACCTGAGAGTGCGGCCGCATAAATCAAGGCCATGTAATATTTGGTTTGAGAATTTATGACGCAGTCATAACCAAGTCACGAGGAGTTTATGCGGACGATTTCCAGGCAAGTTCATAAAACAAGCGCCCAAGTTATAAATCGCGTCAACAAACCATTAGCTTCAGCTAAATAGTCCGTGACATTAGGTTACAGCTCGATATCCTAATTCAATTAACCGGGATATTAGCTTTTTGGTTGTGGCTGGGTTACTTACGGCTGCCTCAACAACGCTTCAAGTCGCGAGGCAATTTGGGAGTGCAGCTTAGAACTTTGCCTCACCTTACGCGTTATCGTAACTTTAAAATGGATACCGAATTTCAAATTGGGCTTGACTGTAACAAATGACCAATTAATGGGCTTGTTAATAGTAGAACTTGGAATATAACCATACTTTATTGTAAGTGGCACATTCACCAAGCATCTATTCAGCTTTCCCTAATTTGATGAGCATCAATATCTTCATTGACTGAGCTAATAGTGATAGCATAAACGTGTTTTTTGTACTGTGTGTGTACTGTATACTGAACTTTTATTGTGTCGAATACTAGTAGTTCTGTGAACAGTAGACCTCGCGGAGTTATAAACCACAGTCTCCTCTAACTGTCCATCAGAGTACATTCTGTCCTGTCCTGTCGTGTCGGCGAGATATCGGTGTATAAACGACTAACGGCTGTTTGGGTTGTTGTATCGACAATGCTAATGATTTGTTGTGAACAGCTGAGCTGCTATCATCAAAAGCTTACCGAGTTGAAAGCAGAGAAAAGTCTATGCTACTTCAAGTTATCAATCGCATGCAATTAATAGTCCACACAACCGCTGTGTTTTCAATAAATTACATTGACATATTGAATTGCATGCGTCATTGCATGCAATTTATAATCCAATCGACATCTGATTTATGATGAATAATTCTATAGTCTGATTTTTACTCTAATATTGGCGTATGAAGAAGGCTACTTTTCCTTTTATATTATCCTTGAAATGCAAAATTTCCAAAAATCTTGTACATACGTCGTCGCGAAATTAAAAAAGGATCAAACCTCTCAAATTTCATGAAAATCTATTGCTGTGTTTCGCAGAAAATGCGGAACATGAATATAAACGTAAATAGAGAGAAATGCAACACTGTAGACTTGGATCTTAGACCTCACTTTGCTCGGTCAAAAAAGCATTGAAAATTACACTACCTATATTGGAAATACAACTAATTGATCGACTTTATCAATGACACAGAACAAAAATGTTGTTAGAAGATTATGAAAGAAGGTAGAAGAAGCAAAACAAATTAATCATTGTTCAGCATTAACAATCAAACATATTCTATAAAACAAGTGTTGATTTCATGATGATTCCATTTTTACGAGAGTTTCATCCCATCCATTGATTTTCTTCATTAGATTCGTGATCAGGGTTCAGTACTCCGTTGGATAGGTGACCGAAGTTGACCAGCACCACTAACTTAAGAATCACATCCTAACTGTTCAGAACTGTAGATTCATTGATCACTCATCAACAACCCTGTATTGCCTTAACATAAGTTTAGTATTTGTCAAGAGTCTAAACCTAGTTTGAGTTGAACTACAAGTACCTATTTCGGACCACGGTATATAGAAGAAGACGGTAGATGTCACGCGCATCTGTGTGCTAAATTTCCGGTGTAGCTGACGTCATTTTATATCCAATCATCTGTTTCTAACAAATAAGTTTCATAAATATTGCCAATAGGTATGAAAAACCTCGGTTGGTGGCGATGACGCAATCTAGATAGCTGTCCACTGCGCACATATTTTGTGATCCCTACCGTTTTCATCTAAATACCGTGTTTCGGACTATGTGTTATCTAAATTAGGGAGAGGAATAGCACAAGGTTACCTTATTTTTCCTCTATCTATCATTTTGATAATGTACTTATTGTATAAATGGATGAATAGCCTACAGTAGTATAGTATTTTGACTAGAGAATATAAGTCGAGAATATATATATTTGTATCACACTTGGAGAAAATTTTAGTCGCCATGTTCGTGCGTTATGCAGTTAAAAGAAGTTGATGGAGTTCTGCATTGAAATCTGATTATCATTAAATATATCTTTGTATCTGATTTTATGGAGGGATGATTTCATGAGGAAAGGTTTGAGACAAATTATCATGTACATAAAAGAAGTTGATAGAGTTCTACATTGAAATCTGATTATCATTAAATATACCTTTGTATCTGATTTTATAGAGGGATGATTTCATGGGGAAAGGATTGAGACAAATTATCAAAAATAATGAATTATTTGATGACAAATCACCATGATCATCTTGAATAACGTCGATTGGCAAGATGGACTGGTAAGAAATAATTTTCAATCAGTCTGAGCACCATTAACAGAACGGAGAGGCTATTTTATAGACAAACGCACTGGACTTTGTGACTGGAGAGTTTCTCTGTTCTGAAAACAAGTTTTCATTGATGGAGCAGCAGATATGTCGGAACAAAGATTCGTTTGAGTTGAACGGAACACCAACAAAGGAGTCGGTGAAGACTGCGACGTCTCTGTGTGTTGTTACGAAAGGAGCGGTCCGTCCCGAACCAAGTTAGTCAAATAAGAGTGGCGAGGCTTGAAGAATGAGGTCTACCTCTCGGTGCAGAGAGACGCACTCCGTTCGTTGTTTGAATACGATAATACGGCCCGAGTCGGAATGGAAGTCGGCCTGGTAATAGCAAACAACCAGCTAATTCCGTTTCAACTGCACCCACGTTCGTTGCTCGTTGCTCCACGCAATCAAACATCTCTCCATCTTTATTGCACCTAAATTCCACTATTTGAACAGAGCTTAATTTTAATACGGCGTGACCCAATTAGGGTCCGTCGATTAAAATTGCCAACGTCAGCAGTCTGTACTGTTGTGCTGACGTGTCCTAGCCGCACCAACTACCACCACCAACTAGCACTAGCCTAAATAAAAGTGCTGACTTTATCTTAACTATGCTTGTTCTAATCTCGTGGATTAACTACTATCAACAAATTAACACGTAAATATACGTGGACGTTCTAATTATTCCTACAACGATTTCGTTCACAATTCACAATTCTGGTCAGTTAGTATTCACGGGATTATTGTTCTTGTTGAGCAAGTTATTCTCAGTGCCCAGAAATCTTGAGAGGTTATCTTTTTTGGAAGATTTATATTTGATATTTATAGAGGACAGTTGGATTCATAATAAGGATACAATTTACACAGTATTCAGAACATTAAAATCAATTTTTTGGAAGTAGATAGATTCTAAAATCTACTTATGTACAGAAAAATACGTTTGTAATCAAAATCTTAGTACCCTTTTTGAAATATTCAATCACAACATCATGTTTCGGACATTGATGCCATTTTCAAGTGATATGAAGTAAATAAATACTGCTAGAAGATCTTATTTTGATCATATGTTAGTGTATTCATATGATTTTATGAACTAAAACTATAAACTGTGGATTCAAATTCTATAAACTCTGGATTTAATTCTATGTGGATTGTAATCCTATACTATTAAACGAGCAACTTCTGTTTAGATTGTTTATATGTTTGTATTTCACCGGATCTCGAAAACGGCTCCAACGATTCTCACGAAATTCAGATCATAGTAGTTTTATAATATAAAGATTCGATTGCTCTGGGTTTCATCCCTGGGAAAACTCGCTGAAGGACATTAAAAGGATAATTATTATCCATCCTTGGAAAAACAGCTGATAATAATTATTTCGTCGTCTGTTGGTGACGGAAGTGTGTGAGCGAGTTCATGTGTGTGGGACTGTGTCAAAATTGTGACTCAGTTGAACTTTTGTAATCATTCAATCAGGTACTTAGTGCCGGTTGCAAAAAAGCCGGGTTATTTTCAATCCTGATTAATTCCAGTAGATCCATCTTTTTGAAATGGTCTTCTCTGATTTAGTTCACGTGAAGTTAATCAGGGTTAAAATTTAACCGGCTTTTGTGCGACTGGGCCTTTGTGAGGGAAATTTTTTGCATTCCTCTGGGAATTAATCTCAATTTACTGTTATTAGATAGAAAATTTCTGTATGAATGTTATTATAATTTCTTCTTTCGTAATGAATTTTTTATGCTTTGTACTCCAGAGCGAAGCTCGGACCCCAATATTAAAATATTATTATGGAAACAAAACATTCACAAAGCGAAAAGACTGATTGAAATAAAAATTAGAAATTGTAGATACAAACTAATTTCTAATCTTGTTCCCCCAAATACTCTAGTAACGATATTTCAACATCAGTGATTTATTCAGTGATATTGTCTATTTCTAATTTAGTTGTACTCTATATTTTTCCTGCTCTCCTACTTATCTTTGAATCATGTATTTTACACATAATTATAATGTAGACTGAACAATGAATGGTGAATTCAAAATAATGTTCTCGAGAATATTTTCTGACAAACATAGGTATCACTTTGAAATGAAAGCTAGAAAACATTGGTATCACTTTAAAATGAAAGTTCATAAGTTCATCTAGATTCTATGATTATTTTATTCACATTTCCGCATCTTACTAATAGCCAAAACTACACAATTTATTTATTTTATTTTCAATGCAAATGACACTAATGTAATAACATTGGCAGGTGAAATAATAAAGTATTCCTTGTGCTATTTCTCTTCCAAATTTATAGGTGACAAGGTCCAAGATAAGGTTAGAATTTCACCTGTACAATTTTTATAAAATTTTGAATTTAGATGGTTTGAATTTATAAATTGATTAGAGATATTCCACTCAATTAACACTTGTAACGAATAATCCTATACTATTGAACGAGCAATTTCTGTTTATATGTTTAGATGTTTGGATGTTTAGATGTTTATATGTTTGTATTTCACCGGATCTCGAAAACGGCTCTAACGATTCTCACGAGATTAAGATCATAGTAGTTTTATAATATGAAGATTCGATTGCACTAGGTCTCATACCTGGGAAAACTCGCTGAAGGACATTGAAAGGATAATTATCATCCATCCTTGGAAAAACAGCTGATAATAATTATTTCGTCGTCTGTTGGTGATGGAAGTGTGTGAGCGAGTTCATGTGTGTGGGACTATGTCAAAATTGTGACTCAGCTTTAAACTATAACTTTAAATTATAATCCATCCTTCGAAAAACAGCTGATAATAATTATTTCGTCGTCTGTTGGTGACGGAAGTGTTTGAGCGACTTCATGTGTTTCGGACTGTGTCAAAATTGTGACTCAGCTGTTGAACTTTTGTAATCATTCAATCAGATACTTTGTGCCGGTTGCAAAAAAGACGGGTTATTTTCAATCCTGATTAATTCCAGTAGATCCATCTTTTTGAAATGGTCTTCTCTGATTTGGTTCACGTGAAGTTATTCAGGGTTAAAATTTAACCGGCTTTTGTGCGACTGGGCCTTTGTGAGGGAAATTTTTGCATTCCTCTGGGAATTAATCTCAATTTACTGTTATTACATAGAACATTTCTGTATGAATGTTATTATAATTTCTTCTTTCGTAATAATTTTTTTATGCTTTGTACTCCAGAGCGAAGATCGGACCCCGATATTAAAATATGATTATGGAAACAAAACATTCACAAAGCGGAAAAACTGATTAAAATAAAAATTAGAAATTGTAGATACAAACTAATTTCTAATCTTGTTCCCAAAATACTTTAGTAACGATATTTCAACATCAGTGATTTATTCAGTGATATTGTTTATTTCGAATTTAGTTCTACTGTATATATTTTCCTACATTCCCACTTATCTTTGAATCATGTATTTCACACATAATTATAAAGTAGACTGAACAATGGATGGAAAATTCAAATGTTCTCAAGAATATTGTCTGACAAACATTGCTATCACTTTGAAATGAAAGCTTGAAAACATTGGTATCACTTTCAAATGAAAGTCCATAAGTTCATCTAGATTATTCTATGATTATTTTCTTCACATTTCCGCATCCTACTAATAGCCAAAACTACAAAATTGATTTATTTTATTTTTATTTTCAATGCAAATGACACTAATGTGATAACATTGGCAGATAAAATAATAAGGTATTCCTTGTGCTATTTTTTCTTCAAAAATTATAGGTGACAAAGTCCAAGCAACATAAGGTTAGAATTTCACCTGTACAAATTTTATAAAATGTTAGTCCAAAATAAACATTGAAACTATAACTTTTGAATTTAGATGGTTTGAATTAATAAATTGATTAGAAATATTCCACTCAATTACCACTTGTAGCGAATAATATTGAGTTATTCGAGAAAATGTGGAATTATTGCAAAAACACAAACTTGTAACATAGAGAAACAATAGCTTGAGTAGATATACCATGGTATAGGGCGTTTATGTCACAACTTTCACTGTTATCTCAAGCTGATAGTCCACGTATTTCTTTCCTAAAAAGGTGTGTGACGCTGGTAGTCTCTCATATTATGCCGTTCATACACACTTACCCGCCCAAACAGTAGAAATCTTCAATAATCGACAGTAATCGACTTGAGATAACAGTAAAAGTTGCGAAATAAACGCCCTATACCATGGAATATCTACTTACGCTATTGTTTCTCTATGCTTGTAAGCACTAAAGCTCAGCTGACATATTCTATCACAAGCCCCCCTCAACCTTCTTCGAGAGCGAATCGTTTACAAATTCTCCTAACTTAATTTGGGACGGAAGAATAAAATTCCAATTTCATTTCAAAGCAGCACTACTCATTCGAACAGAGTATCATAAATTCTTTCAAATAACAAATAACAGCACAGAAGAGGATTGCAACACTTTTGTTACAGCGTCATGTGTACTGAAAGTTACTGTACTCGGAGTCGTGTATTGCAATGGGGTAGTGATGAGAAGCGAGAAGAGTTGAAATAGGGAGAAGGCACCAAAATTAACAGACACAACTTACGGAGTCAACGTGCATAGAGTGGTGGCGGTGGAGGTGGAGATGCCTTGATGAAGGAGAGTGGTCGTTAGCTCGTGGCAAAGGAAAACAAGGCAGAATAGCAGGAAACGAATTGAAGTTTCGTCAGTGATAACTTGTATCTTGGGCAAGTATGCTGCCTTCCCCCTCCATCACACCACCCACAATAACACACCACTTACAAAATGGAGAAGACAGTAACAATAATACACTGAACAATAGACGGAGGAGAATTTAGAAAGATAGACAAGAAAGAGAGTATAATGAAGCAGTCCTCAAATGATTTGTGAGTCGAAAAACAACTCCAGGTCTGGCAGGATACAATTCTGAAACATCATTGCATACCACTTTCAAAATGGAGAAGACAGCAACAATAATACACTGAACAATAGACGGTGGAGAATTTCGAAAGATAGACAAGAAAGAGAGCATAATGAAGGAGCCCTCAAATGATTTGTGAGTCGAAAAACAACTCCAGGTCTGGCAGGATACAATTCTGAAATATCATTGCACTTCTGGTAATCAGTTACTGGATATTTTCACTCTGTACATTCAACTTCAGCAAACTTCCCGAACAACAACTACTTTCCGTTCCATTTCTTTGTCGAGTGCAGAATCAGCAGCATATTTCAACAGTAGTTTCGTCATTGAAACTTAGAGCTTTTGTTTGTGTTTCAGAAAGAGAAAGATGTGGTGCACTGTTCTGCGAAACTATTGATAAAATTTTTACACCGTATACTCCGTTGCTTATAAGAAACAAACTAGTGACTTCAATTCTTGTAATCAACCATGAATACACATCCAGATATCATTCTACATTGAGAAATTATCTATCGATAGATTAAAAATGATCGAATGTTAGGTTGCACCAATCATGATCGACCATCTTGATCTTAGCCATTAGTACTTAGATACACTCAGTAGCTGACAGCTAACTCAACTTAAAATTGATTTAGTTACCATTCCACCGTAAGAGCTACAATGTGATTAATTACAAAGCAAATCTACAATGATACTAGTCAACATTAAAACCCATCGTTTATGATTGATTCAATCATCGATTATGATTGATTCAATAAATGCATTTCTGGTCAAATTGTAAGTTATACTAGGGGTTAGTGCTGTTTGATAACTCCGGATTGTGAACGCCCCATCTAAAACCATTAGAATTATCCTATATATCCTATAATTAAACTATAACCATCTGCTATTAGCAAACTGCAATAGCGGTCCAAGCGGATAATGTTGTGTAACTCAAAGTTTATAACCTCACTTTGCCACCAAATATGACCAAAACAAATATGGCCACCGTTTTAACAGAGTTAGCTAGAGTTAGCGGACTCAAACCTGCGCTATCTGCTATCTCGTCTGCAAATTTTTTTCTAATGTACTACTATAGCATTGAGTTAAAACAGACTTATCAAATAGCAGGAGTTAGCGAATAGCTCGACTTAGCCAGCTAACTCCAACATTGTGGATACCCCTATTGTAGGCTCTAGGCTATTGTTATTCATTCATTCATTTGTTGATACAATTACAAATCATATGAATATGATCGGGATAGAACAACAGGCACAGCCAAAAGCTATTCTGTTCCCAAATTTTGATATATAATAACTATGTTATGAACATAGTAAGATTCGTTTTTGGTCCTGCACAATTATTCCTTTAATATGCTAATAGGAAATATTTTAGTGATAATAATGTAAAATATGTTTTCTATGTTTGGTTTCGAAGCATCTAAATTTGAAAATCTACTTTGTGAAAATAATTCTTCTTTTTCTTCTGGTGCCTATCCGTTACCGAATGTTGGCAATCATTCTGGCAATTATAACCTTGTTGACTGCCGCTCTAAAAAGTTCCGGGGTGGACTCTGCAAACCATGTTCTCAAGTTCTTTAACCAGGAAATTCGTCTCCTACCAACACCTCTCCTGCCAAGAACTTTACCCTGTAGTACACATTTCAACAACTGATATTTAGTTCCATTCCTCATAATGTGTCCCAGATACTCCAATTTCCGTCTCCTGACGGAAGAGAACAACTACAAGACGTAACCTATTTCGGAATATGTGTAACCTTATCTGAATTTGGGAGAGGAATAGCACAAGGTTACCTTATTTCTCCTCTCCCTATCATTTAGATGACTACTTATTGTATGAATAAATAAATAAATAGAATAAATAAATAAACTGGATAAATAAATAGTCTTTCACTCTGAATCAAATTACAAAAATCAGGAATTGAAAATTATACTATGTATTATACTAGTTCGAGAATTTTAGAGAATTTTACTAGTTGAGAACTTTTCCCAATGTTTGAGATTAGAATTCAGATTGTGAAAATTTGTTCTTGACTCAATTCAACAGAACAGCAATTCATATGACTAGTAGTTCTATGAACAGTAGACCTCACGCAGTATTCTCATCCACAAGTACCTGATTCAAACTGTAGACCTTATGGAAATACAGCAATAGACTGGCTTCTCCACACATCTGTGTAATCACTTGTCAGCTGATTAATTTATGATGAATAATTCTGTAGTCTGATTTTTACTCTAATATTGGCGTATGAAGGAGGCTCCTTTTTCCTTTTATATTATCCTTGAAATGCAAAATATGAAATAAGAAATGCCAAACGGTCGACTTGAATCTTAGACCTCACTCCGTTCGGTCAATAATAAAACGAACGAACCCAACATGGACTGTTGGGAACGTATCTCACCAATTAAGAACAGTGTATGATGTTGGTGTCATTTGATGTGATAACTCTGGTTCTGTAAACGCTGGAGGTCGAAACAGTTCGACTCAATTAGTTAATGGCCAACTGCAATCTGTTAGATTGTCCACGGCTCTTACCTTCAACCGGGAGTGTGGGCTGAGACCTCAGTTAGTTGGTCACTACTTAACAACATCAGGATAGCTTCTATCGCAACAATAAATCGCTCGCTATACTGTAACTCATGAGATTGATATGATACACAACATGCGGGCTGAGAGTAAAAGGGAATTATTTGTGAATTTTGCGGGTCTATACCGGTCGATATTTCAAGATTATCACTCTAGCTTCTCGAAGTGCTTGCTCTCTAAAGGTGCATTTTCGTTTGTGCGTAAATTTCCGCATTTTTGTTGTTATGCTGTTACGTGTTTTCCACTCTCTTGTATGGGATGGAATCATGGACCCTTAAAAAGAGCCATCTGGATAAGTTGGAAGCCTTTGACATATGGTGCTACCGCAGGATGTGGCGGATACCGTGGACGGATAGAGTCACCAACTTGCAAGTCCTAGCGAAAATGAAGAAACAATGTGAAGTTGTTTACACCATAAAAAAGAGAAAACTCCTGTATCTTGGACATCTAATGAGAAGCCACAAATATATAACTCTGCAGAATATAGTTCAAGGAAAAATCAGCGAAAAAAGGAGTGTTGGAAGGCGACGTGTTTCCTGGCTTAAACATTTGAGGGATTGGTTTGACTGCAGCAGCAAGGACTTGTTTCGATCGGCGACAGTGAATAAGATCCGGATTGCTGTGCTGATAGCCAACCTCTGATAGGAGACGCACTAGGAGAAGAAGTGAATTTCCACAGTCGACGACGACAAGCATTGTTGACATTCATATTGTCCAAATTTCCAAGTGTGCTAAAACAGCTGATCAAATAACTTTTCATTTGTTTTTATTATTAAAGAATTGAACATTTCTAATAATATCAACATATTGCAATTTAAAAGTAAAAAATCTGGTGTGGCGCACTCACACAACTTTCCTTGCGGTTATGAAAATTGATCACTAGTGACGCTAGTGTTCCCGCGCATCTCAAATCTACTTTCAAAGATTTGAGCCAGCTAGTGACAGGGCAATAACGCTGGAGACACACGAGGTCTGCTATCTCTTCATAGTGAATGATTCAATAGAATCAACAATAATTTGCAATTGAATAATCACATTTTCTCGAATTTAAAGCTTATTTTCAATTTTAGGTGAAAATGTTACTGGACATTAATTGTAGAGATTCTGATGCTGAATCTTTTCCACTCAAAATTTTTTGTTTAAATTGTATCTGAAGCCTGATAATTGAGAATCTAAAATCAAACTTTTCATAGATGAGGCGGAGCTCCTGGAATGTTTACAGATATGGGACTTGTGGCAGTTGATAGAGCTTATCGATGACTATTTTAGGTATAACTTTAATCAAAATTGTTGGAGCCGTTTTCGAGAAAATCGCAAAAAACCCTGTTTTTGACAACATTTTCGCCATTTTAGCCTCCATCTTGAATCGCATTTTGATCGAAATTGTTCGTGTCGGATCCTTATATTGTAAGGACCTTACGTTCCAGATTTCAAGTCATAACTTTAATTGGGAGATGAGATATCGTGTACACACACACACACACATATACAGACCAATACCCAAAAACCACTTTTTTGGACTCAGGGGACCTTGAAACGTATAGAAATTGGGGTACCTTAATTTTTTTCGGAAAGCAATACTTTCCTTACCTATGGTAATAGGGCAAGGAAAGTAAGAAGTATAAGCACAACCTGCCCCATTGAAACATAATTGAACATAATCTTTTAGGATATGTAGACAAATCGAAATCTACCCAATCTGAGACCCTCACCCTGTCATGGTCGACGAAGGCATTTACGCACAAACGAAAACCCAGCTTAAGATGAAAATATAATAGAAAAAGACAGCTTAATGCATGCTATGAAATTCCTAGTTTATATATACTTTGGACTCAAGATTGGACAGAACTTAAAAAATTATAAACATAACCTATTCTTGGATAATTTCTATCAAAATTTGGGATGGAACAGTTTCGGGCTTCAAGCCTTTTGGCTTTGATTGGGAAAGGAACAAAAGGCTTGAAGCCCGAAACTGTTCCATCCCAAATTTTGATAGAAATTATCCAAGAATAGGTTATGTTTATAATTTTTTAAGTTCTGTCCACTCTTGAGTCCAAAGTATATATAAATTAGGGATTTGATAGTTGACTATGATAATGTATCTATCAATGTAGAAATAAATAGATATCTATATTTCTAGAACCACAACATTCCAAGAAATTGCTTCGTCAAAAGTCTAACCACCAAATCCCCGGCATAGTTGATGGAAACAGTAGTAATATTACTAAGCATTGAGCCTTTGTTCACGCCAGGAAATGAATAAAAATAGAATGTTTGAAAGTTGGAAAAGATGAAAACCATATTCTGACAAAGAGTTATACCATAGAGAAACAATAGCGTAAGTAGATATCCCATAGTATAGGGTGTTTATGTCGCAACTTTTACTGTTATCTCAAGCCGATAACTCTCGATTATTATCAATTTTTACTGTTTTGTTGGGGTAATAGTGTATGAACGGCATATTTTGAGAGACTACCAGCGTCACACAGCTGCATAGGAAAGAACTATGTGAACTATCGGCTTGGGATAAGAGTGAAACTTGCAACATAAACGCCCTATACCATGGGATATCTACTTATGCTATATCGTTTCTCTATGGTTATACTATTTCGGAATGAATATTTGGATATCACTTTTTATACTACATAGAAATTCATGATATTGTTGACGAAATGATTATTTTTAGCACAATGAAAAAATAACGTTTTCGCCCCACTTGGATGTAATGAGCTGGTTTTCGTGCGTCATATGGAGGCCGAAAATGATTGTTTTCTGACCAGGCCGGTAAAAATTTTACGGCCCTAGGCCTGTAAAATAACCTTGAAGTCAGCTGATTCTGATTTGATGTGAACGTGTTTACAAAATGATTTATGAAACGGAATCAGTTTATGCTTCTAGAATTGAATAAGTATTCTGCAATAAGATATTATCATTTTATTTGGATGAATAAAATACAGATAAGATATATATTATAAACTATACAAATTCGATTTCCAGAGAAGGATAGAACCTCTAACCTAAACTTCCGAAGTCAACAACAACAAGCATTGTTGACGTTGACATTCAGATTGGCCAAATTTCAAGTGTGCTAAAACAGCTGATCAAAAAACTTTTCATTATTTGTGTTTATTATTCAAGAATCAAAACATTTATAATAATATCATCTTATTGTCATTTGGAAGAATAAAAAGTATAAACTCAACCTCTTACATAATTGAACATAATCTTTTAGGTTATTTAGACAAATCAGAATAAAAAATAAAAATACTTCGACAATTTCCTGATATTCAGATTACCTCAGATTTGCTAGAGCTATGACCTTCCTGTTTTGCTTTTGGAAGTGCCTAATAAACAATTATTCTCATATTTATATTGTTTATTTTTCTGTGTGGCGAAAAATAACATGGGCAAAAATGTTTTTCCGGCTCTCAATCTTTTCTAGTCCTCGGCCTACGGCCTCGGACTTGAAAACCGATTTCTAGCCGGAAAAGTCTCATTTTCGGCCCTAGGTGCGAAATATACTATTTCATGTTAGCCTAACTCAAAGCTCTCTATCATGAATTATTCATGGAGCATTGAGATAATCAGAACAGAGGAAAGGTGAGAACATCTGAAATCGTGTTACTAGATGATGTTAGATTACAGCCAGTTACACACACATCGATTTTTAGACGTACAATTTTTTGTCGTCCTTCAACTTTTTTCACTTGCTACTTTCACTTTTTGTATAGTTGTGTAGTTGATATTGTGGTAATTATTCATATTGAATGAAAAAGACTAAGAAATTGTCAAAAAACCACAGATTTATTGATACTTGGAAAGACCGGTTTCGGTTATTACACCATTGTCAATCTCTGATAAACTAAAACTAAATACAAGAGCAGCAGAATTTATACTAGTAGGCGAGTACTGCTATTGGTCAAGGGCACGAACGCCTGCCATTGGCCCAGCTGGACAGTCTCCTCCCACTCAACGGTGTCACAAAATGGCGGCTCAAGCAACAGACACGCCATGATAACAAAATTAACTTTCAGTACAAAATAAGAACCAAGAGAACAAGTGAAAGATGATAAAACAAAAATATGTAAATGGAATAACTATTGACTAATGTATGCTTACAATGTTTATGATAAAACTAAATTCGTAGTGTTGTATTGGTTGAAATGAATCTGATCATTTAAACTATACTGGGAATTGTCCTTAATTACTTTTGTTATTTCTAAAGCCTCTAGGTTATTCAAAGATCTGCCTTTGTTATCAACATGCAGAAACTCAATATTCTCCTCAACTGTGAACTTGTGATTATTTGTTATCAAATGTTCTGCAAAGTTAGATCCCCCACATTGTTTATTCTAATCTCTGATGTGTTCTTTAATTCTACTTTTGAAACTTCTACCTGTTTGACCCACATAACAAGCATTACATTCATGATCTTTTTCTTTAATCGTCCTTATAAATTAATCAAATTAGATTAAACAGATGATGTCAAACAAGCTCCGTGTGACAAGCTCCGTGTAATCGGGTAGAATTCAGAAGGACGGCCAAAAATCGATGTGTTGTGACTGGCCTATCTGCTCTACATAAGTAATCCTTGATGTATGAAGAAATCTCGATATATTTTGAGTAATGCAAGTTATAAAGAGAGTAAGTTGTAAGCTGACTGATCAACAACTAACTATTTCCGTTAAGAAGAACGGTTAGGTTGAAGTTCAGAGTATTCTAGTTAATCATACCTGATCACTTTTGTACAGTAACAAAAATCAACAAGAAATAAACTAATTATTAATAGTACTGGAGTGTTGAAATTATAATTCGCAACCAATTTCATAAAATTTTCACAAACCAATGAGGAAAATGATCGACATACTTTTGGAGGATAAGGTTGTTGCATTTTGCTTATTAGTTCATGATTGGAGGGTATTGTTGAGTGGGAGTGACTATTGCTTTGCAACTAATCAGACCGATGACAGCTGGCAGCAGGTCACGTGACTTGAACAAACCGCAAGATGATAGATAGTTTAGTGGCCTGCTATGGCATGCTGGGAGCTGTGAAGGACCCTCGGCAACGCCCAGGCACCAGCAAACAATCACGTGACATTAACATCAATCCCGAATGCGTTCTAATCCACACACTACCAACTACAAATGATTCAATTTTTGCAATGAGGATTGATGAAAAATTATCTATTTATTTTTGGTTACAATTACAGATTGTATTATGAATATGAGTGGGATTGAACAACAGACTTAACCCAAAACTATTCTACTCACAAAAATTGATAAAATGACAGAAAATATAGGTTATGTTGTTATTGTTGAAAGTAATTTAGGGATAATTGTTTGGAATGGGTATAGAAGAAGTAGTTTAACAAGTGAGTGAAGATTTCTAGATTTCTCTCCTCTAGATTTCTGGGGAGATGATACATTTTTATCTAATCTGAAAATGTTTCGTTCTTGGATAAGAATAAAATTTCACCAATCCAATGAGAAGGAGAACAGTTAAGCCAGTTAGACACACACCGATTTTTTGCCGTCCTTATAAATCCTATTAGATTAAACAGGTGATGTCAAACAGATTACGTTTGTCAAGTTTCATTTGTTGAGATAGAATTCATAAGGAAGGTAAAACCTCGATCGTCTGAAAATAGATGTGTGTGTAGCTAGCCTAAATGGCTTTAGAAAGCAACTACAGATTGGGAAATTGACGAAATACGTTGAGATTATTTTTTCAGAATCAAGTGACCGATTTTGTCAAGTTAACCTGAAATTTGTGCATGAAATTTTATTTGAAGATCAAATAACTGGAAACAATGATACTGAGAGAGAACTGATATTATTGTGATAGCTGCAGTCGATATCGTCGTTATGATATCCTACAAGGAAAATCAAAATTGAATAAAAAAAAATTGAATGAATCAACAAACAGAAACTTTGTTCAGTTTTAACAATTTCTACTATATGACAATAATATTTATAAACAATTTAATGTATGAATTCAGGCCTACTTATTTTTATTAATAAAATTGAATCATAGTACCCTTTTTTGAAATAAATAGAATAATAATTTTGTATTTTTGTATTTTTAGACTACTATTCTATTAATTTCAAAAAAGGGCACTATAAATTCTATTTTATAAATTTATAAACAATAAATTTACAACAATTTTGTTCAGAAAACAGTTTATATAACGGTTCATGACTCTTCTCCTACTGATAGAGCGATAGAGCATTCATTCATTTATCATTAGAATCCTGTAATGTAGGGCCATTTATCATTAGGCCTGAAATGTATGAATTCAGGCCTACTTATTTTTATTAATAAAATAGAATTATAGTACCCTTTTTGATATAAATAGAAAAATAATTTTGTATTTTTAATCTATTATTCTATTAATTTCAAAAAAGTACTATAATTCTATTTTATAAATTTATTCAACAATGAATTTATAACAATTTTGTTCACATAACAGTTTATATTAACGGTTCATGACTCTTCTCCTAATGATAGAACGATAGAGCATTCATTCATTCATAATTAGAATCCCGTAAGGATAACATTTCACCAACTTTGATTTGTGAGAAGTTCCCTGAAACGAGAAAAAGAAAGATGTACACATTCTGTTACTTAGAAGGGTGGAAAAATTGAGATATTTCACACCCAAATCAGGAAAGATGTGTGCGAAAAGATATAAAGTATTGATCCAAGATTGTATGCTGATGTAGCTCGATTTCGTTCATGCAGGAAGGAGATGAATGCATCACGGATGGGAATCTTATCGTTGTGATAGAGTGAGATAAAGGATGAGGAGATGTGAAGCTGATCGACGCACACGGCATGTTCAAACAGCGGGCGTCGACGAAAGAAACCGATTGCTAATGCTCTGTTATTTGCAGACACTACACATTTATTCCATTACAAAAGCCTCGGAAAACACCTGCGATTCGTCGCACTGATATGCCTACACAGGACCGTCATCCGACAATGTGCTGCTAACACACAAACTCCTTTTCGTAATTCCAAATTCGAAATGTTTCAGTAAAGAGATCTCAGTAGATCACAGCAAATAATTACATAGTTTGATAATCCCCTTTCCTAATTCCCAATTTAAAATGCTTCAATCAAGAGATGTCAGTAGATCACAACAATTAATTAGATTATTTGATAATTTGATTGTGAGTTGGTTGTGGTATTTCTTCAAAATTGAAAGAATAGGACGTCAAATAAATATAGTGATACAAATACAAATTTATTTCTTGTAATACAAATATAGTGGTATTGAAAACATTAACGTCTTATTTAATATTTATTTATTTTATTATTCTAATTTTGTTATTCTTTTAATTGAACTGGCTGAGATTCTTCGGAATGATTGTAAATGAAATTAGAGGATAACATATAATATAAAAATTGCATTATCCACGCACAAGTCTGAAACTCATTTGGGCATCATCCTCAGCAGAAGAAGAAATATATATGATATACTAGCCGTTAGGCTCGCTTCGCTCGCCATATCCGACTGGCCAGGGGGCTCCACCCCCTGGACCCCCGACTGGATCGTCCAAAAATGAGATCAGCGGGCTCGCTTCGCTTGCCTGAATTTTTTATTTGAGCATGCTTTATTCCATCAGAAAGTCAAAGTACTGAGAAAACGCAGAAAAGCTGGGAAAAACGTTGGAAAAACGCTAATTTTGGACGTATCTTTGACGTTATTGAAAATTCCTTCTAACACAACATTATTACACCCCAGCTGAGCTTCTGTAGTAAATTTGAACATTTTCTGTTCATTTGTTCTCGATAAAGCTGAGAAAAAGCAAAAAAAAAAACACTAATTTTGGGCGTATCTATGACGTCATTGCAAATTCCTTCTAACACAACATTATTACACCCTAGCTGAGCTTCTGTACTAAATTTGAACATTTTCTGTTCATTTGTTCTCGATAAAGCTAAGAAAACGTTTAAAAAACGCTGGAAAACTCAGATTTTGGGCGTATCTTTGGAAATTTTTCCAAATATGTTCTTAATGCGCCTCTAATGGGCCAACGTAACATACCTACCAAATTTGAACGTGTTTGGTCCAGTAGATATTTAGTTCTGGGAGTGAGTGAGTGAGTCAATCAGTCAGTCAGTCAGTCAGTCAGTGAGTGAGTGAGTGAGTGCCATTTCACTTTTATATTATGATATAATTATATAAGAATATAATATAACAAGAATATGAGCTACATCTCAAATTGGTAGGCTATAAAACCTCACTGCTTGTCGATATGAGCTACATTTCAAATTGTAAGGCTATAAAAATCACTATGTTATCACTATACGTCACTACATCACTATACGTTCGAAGGAAAATATAAATGACCTCATGTGAATTAATGAGAATGATCTCATGATATATTACTAACAGGTGATGGAAGGTACTGAAATGAATGATACAGTATTATGAATCATATTCAACACAGCAAGTTGACATATCAAAATACAACAGTCAGCCTACCTGTTATCTTATACATGTTAAATGGGTATAGAGAAAATTTTTTATCGTGGATAATTCAACAATTATTCAATGGCATTTCATCATAAAAGATTCGATAATTATTATTATTAAAAGAAAATCCAAATTGAATGCTGTAATTCACCCCGAAGACTTCTGCTAATGCAAATATTGACAACATGGTAAACAGCTAGATAGAAATTCGATGAGCGCTACTATTAAAAATTTATTTGTCAGCCCGGGCATCGAACCCAGTACCTCTTAATTGCCGATCAGAAATGCTTACCCTTACACCAAACTGACAATCTCTGGATAGCAGCGCTCTTTTTTATACGAAGCCATAGCGGCCAGCCAGTCTACTGAGATATAGCAATTATTCAAAGTTCGATTCCCGGGCTGGCAAATAATTTTTGAATAGTAGCGATCATAGAGTTTCCATCTAGCTGTTTACCCTGTTGTCAATATTTGCAATAGCAGAAGTCTTCGGGGTGAATTACAGCATTTAATTTGGATTTTCGTTTGATAATAATAATTAATTCATTAGAATTTGAATAATTGCAATATCTCAGTGATTTGACTTGATTTCCATAAGTAGATTCGATAATTTGAAAACATTTCAAAAGCCTTATTTATTTATGAAGACCTGTATTTTCCCCAACTATTTTCCTCAATATGGGCAAAAAGCAGCTATGAAATCCAAATACTACATTTATATGAGATGATATAATATAAAGAGTACAATAGCCGTGTTAGAAAATAATGCCAGGGAATGCGAATAAAAAATGAGGAGTTGATGGAGATTTCAACGATAAAACTATTGTGAGTGGACATTGTAGGTAGCAGGTGCGGATGATGAAGCGCGCTATCTGTGGACGGACGATGCTGGTCGTTTGGAGGTCGTTGAACGAGACGACAATAAGTAATGCATCGAAATTGTTGCAAAAAGCTGTAAGTTGGACCACACAACTACATGCTACAAATTGCGTTTTTGTTCTTTGTGCCCATTAATCGTTTCCATTCCAGCTAACCTCACTCCCACACACCTCTTTTCATCACCGCAGCATCCAGCCTCATGCGTTCTGGCTTATCTCCCATCATCCCTCTCTTTGTATTCTTCATATTATTGTAACGGGCGTCCATTTTCGAGCACTGTAATAATCGCTATTGTTATTGTTGCCGAGTTTTCATGTCGAGCAGCATATTTCGAGATTTTCGATTCAAAGTTGGTATGTTATCGCGCTATTCCGCTTTGTCCGTACCAGATCACATAGTTCTCTGCAAACAACCCGGCAAATTCCCTGCCAAGCTATTTCTAATAGCATACAGACACTATGCCTGAATTTATTGTAAGGAGCGTTTCATATGGCTCAAATCACCCTCGATTCCATTCATAAATATAAATTTTTGAAATTTTGTACACGAGGAATCATGAAAACGTTTACACTTTCCTGAATAGACGATGAATAATTTCGCCCTTTTTGATTAGTTGAGAAGTTTATATTGTGGTAATTATTCATATTAAATGATAATACTGAGAAATTCTCAAAAACCACAGATTTATTGATACTTAGGAAGACCGGTTTCGGTTGTTACACCATTAATATCAATAAATCAGTGGTTTTTGACAATTTCTTAGTGTTTTTTATTTTGAATAATTTCACCATTGAAATAGTTTCATCTTGCAACAGGGAGTTTAATCTGTTTTTTATCACCGGAATGTGAGTCCTATAGTCCTATCAACTGTGACACAAGTTACAATCTAGTATTTCACGTTTCAATGGTGAACCATAGACTCTGCATTCTAGGATGGATTCACTAGAAATTTCTTGGAATAGCCATGAAAGTTACCGAAAACAGATGAATTATTTCTTTACCCTTAAAAAGAGACGCTAAGCATGCTCTTGGACGTATTTCCAGTTGATCTTACAAAAAGTTTTAGTTTTTACTTGGAACTTCAATCAGCCGCCATTTTCTATACAAGTATTATACAAGATTTTTACTGATGAAGGCCTTTCTTTTATTGAAAAGGCCTTCAAAATGATGAACACAATTGGTGTTTATATTTGAAATATTTGAGTTACAAACCCTCATTCGTTTAAAGATTAAAAGTTCAATAAACCGCCATTTTGGATAAAAATATCATAGAACATTTTTATTGATGCCATCTTTCTTGTTTTAAAAAGGCCTTTGGAATGATGTACCACACAACGAATGTTTACATTCGGAATATTCGAGTTACAACCCCTAAGTCACCCCCTTCTGAGGGATTGAAATTCAGTTGTAGATCAAAAGGTGGAGTATTCGACCAATAACTCATCTTGAAAGTTACAGTATTATATCAACAACAGTCTTCCACTAATTGAAGGGTTCCCAAGGGTTATTGAAGGGTTGACTCACTCTGTATATTTGTCACTGTAGTATTTTGTAACACAGAACACCTTAATTTGATATTATGTTTAACTTTTCAACATGAAACAAAACCGACCATAATGGAGATGATACCCAAGCAGAGTGCGTCGCATATCCTATCTAAATTAGAACAAGGGAAACCATAATCATTAGAACGAAGTGGGCGATCCAATTTCGCAGAAAGAAAAGAGAAGTATCAGGGGCAGAAGAAAGCGGGAATATAAAAGTGAACAATCTAAGGTTCCGATGATACCGTTAAAGGAATGGGCGGAGAACGTGTAAACGAAGTAGCGGAGGCCGTTGGTCGTCATTTGTAACAGATCGGCAAAGAGTGGCCGTTAGTTGGAGGAGAAGGGGCAGGGTATGCAACCCGCCGCGCCTGGAAGTTGATGGAGCAGGGGCTGGGTATGCAACCCGCCGCGCCTGGAAGTTGATGGAGCAGGGGCTGGGTATGCAACCCGCCGCGCCTTGAAGTTGACGGAGCAGGGGCAGGGTATGCAACCCGCCGCGCCTCTACATCCAACGGTATAGGCAGGCGGAGTGGAACACTTGGCAGTAATCTACTGAGCTTTTCAACTTTTTGAAGTGCTTAACGCCAGTGGGGCGCACCAGATTACAAAAGTTTGTTGGCGTCGTTTGCAAGGTGTGGTAAACCGCGATAGTTACTTCAACTTTATTCCTTCAAAAATTATTCAGCTTTGTATCATAGCAGGGCGCAGTAAGCCTAGTGGTAAATGTATTCAGTCTGCAGTGTGCATGAGGAGGTGCTTGATAATGGGGGCGTCCATTTATTCTACCCTCTCACTCATGCTCACTCTGTATTCTGACCTTCTGATGCCGTAACGATAAACGTACAACTACTCAGAAGGCATCCTACGAATAACAGTACATAGAAATGATATCAAAAATATACATTTTTATATACTTGTGAATTTATCTTATTTCCTTGAAATAACACAACTGATATACTGATATGTTAGGAGCTTTGCACCATTGCATTAAAAATATAGAAGCCATATAAAAAATATTAAATACAAGATTAAATTAAAATTAAATATTAAACATAAAATATTGCACCCCAAAAATATAAATATGACAGGCAGCAAAATATAGAAAATGGGACTGTCAGTAGACTATAAGCATAGCCACCTCTAATAAATTAATGTATCAATGGTGGCTATGCTATAAGTCAATTGAAAATATTTTCTTTTGCAGGTGTTGTTTTTATTAATAGAAAAACAAATAATTTATGTATTTTGTCACTAATATACATTTTTATGAATAATTATCATTTCTTAGTTGCTGTTTCTAGTACATGTTCAATTGTCTGTATTGTAAAATTTTCATGGATTGCGGGTATGAATTGAATCGTAAGTAAATGTATACTGAATCTTTCAAAAGCTATCTTGTATTGAATACTAGAGAAGATCATGTGACGCGATTGTGCATTCAATTAATACTGAATTGTAACTCATTTGCAATTTAATTGTGCATAATCAAGATGATAAATGGAGTTCATGGATTGGTCATAATTTTATAATCAAAGACTTGGAAAAATCATGAAGGAATGTTACGTTGAGAAAATGAATCGATATTTTAGTTTATAATTTAGATATTCATGAATAAATCTGTTAGTTTAGGTGAGGAGAATGGTAGATGAGGAATTGCTTAATGGAGCGGAAAAATTTGTATTAAATCATTACATACAAATATATTAAAGAAATGTAATTAATTCACAATAGGTACTGTATATAAAGATAAGTTTTTTCTATCAGGGATTGACAATGGTGTAACAACCGAAACCAGTCTTTCTACTTTTACTAGAATCTGTGGTTCTGACATTTTCTTAGTATTTTTATATGAAACATCTCCATTAAAATAAACATCAACATATCGCTCACTTTTCTTTTTGGAGCTACTGAAATTATTGAAACGAGATAAAAGATATTAATATAAATAATCTCTTTCAAAAAATCACTGACAAAAGAAAAGAAGAATCATTTGTGCCAGAAATAAATTTCTACATTGAAGATATTAGGATTGAATCAGATTAGCCTTGAATAGAATATTCAATACTGATTCAATCCATTGACTCACGGAAATCCAATTATGAGTGATTGATTAGAATGCTACAACAAAGTTAGGCAGCTCAAGAAAATTTCAATGGATTATTATTTTTTGGTCAACAACAAGAGAAGCTTGTTTTCGTTCTTCTCGAAGGCTCTGTTTTGAATAAAAGACTGAATGCAGGCCAACCAACGACATCGTTCGCTGGAGTGAACTTTCCAAGTTTGTCGGTACATTATTCCAAGTATTAATAAGAATGTGCAATACAGTGGTGACGGAGGCCGTGCTACTACTTGAGTGCACGATGAGGTGTTTTTGGGACGGTGGGGGGGGAGGTAAAGGGTTCATTGGGGGGGGGGGAACAGAGTGTGTGTTATACGAGTGCATTGTGCGAGCTGCGAAAGCTCTCTCGGCTGCTGGGGGGTGCACACAAAAGATTTGTTCTGCGAGGTTTTTCAAGGGGTTTTCTGGCGTCGCCGTCTCATTGTTTGGCCTAGACCAGGAGAGATGCAGGTGGATTGAAATTCCCCTTCTTTGGTCTCTTCTTTTCAGGTCTGTGTGTTCGGCTGGCTTTGCACTTGCACAAAACAGGATCCACAGAGTACTATGATGCCCTACTACGAAAACGATCTCCCTTACTCTTTCCATCCACTGAATGAGTCCCTCGCTAACATATGCTATCTATATGCGGCATTTATTAGGCAGCCACCTTTCCCAAAATCCTACTCCACATCATGATAAGATCCAGGATGAGACCTAGTGCAATCGAATTTTTATAACATAAACCTATGTTTCAAATTTCGTGAACATCGTTAGAGCCGTTTTCGAGATGCGTTGAACATAAATTAATAACCAGATAACCAGATATAAAAATATAAACAGATATACAAAAGTTGCTCGTTAATATGATAGGATTAACTGTTCATTCTCGTTCAAAATAATCAATTATTATATTTTATCAAGCAAGAAATAATATTTTTGAATAATTTCAGAATGTATTTTCATAATTGAGATGGTATATTTTTTTGATTAATTATTAATTCTAAATTGTTGAAAGGCGATCTGACAACAGAGCAAAGAGATAGTGCTATCCGCTTTGTTGAATGATAGACAAGGATAGCAATATCATTGCTAATCAAACACTGCCATTATAACGTGGACCTCACTATAGAAATGACAAGAATATGTCGACTGAAGATATTTTATTGACTTCGAAAATCAATCCAGAATGATAATCTTCATTGAGTTTTTTAAAGCTCACCATATCGCAACAACACCAAATGAAAAATGGGATAAACAATAAATTGTAAGCTATTACAACTGGATGTGAAAACGATTTGAATACAGTTTTTTCAAGGATTGTATAAATTTCCAATGAAAATTTGAATGGAATTAAATAGAAGACCAATACAATCATTAACTTTGACCAACTACGTTAAAGGTTAAAGTAAAACCACGATTACTCCAATATATGATCGCATTTATTTCAACGTAATTCATTCCGGACAAGGTCTATAAATACAGGTCATGACACTCGTGTTCCTTATGGAGCGGCCATTATGTGGGGTCTTTATGGCGGTACATTTGAAATTCCAATCTGGTCATAACAAAATCATGCATTATGCTTTTTAAAAACAATATTCTGGTTCAGATAATATGTAAATTCAGGTTTTCAATTTTTTAATACTGGAATTTCAATATTATAAATGGTTCAATATTATTAGAAATTGTTCTTATTCTTGTAACTTGTTATGATTCATAGGGCATTGGGACAAAAGTCTAACATCAAAAACAGTTTAAAATTCCCAATCAATTAAATCAAAAATCAACAATTCGGTTCCTAGTTGGAATCTAAATATCATTATTCTGTCAGAAGAATTTATTTTACAATTTCAATCAAAGCAATATTCTTTGAAAAATATAACACATCATGTTGTTCATTCTATAATGATAACAGCTGATAAATTAAAAAATTGGTGATCTATAACCCCATAAAATGGCGATTTTACAATGCATCACGGGATTAAGTCATGACCTGTATTTATAGACCTTGATTCCGGGTTTAAAGGAAAAGTTGTTTGCTCTTTTTAAACTGAAATGGTGCATATTAAGGGCCTTAGCACTACCTCCTTGAACAAAGCCATAGTGCATTCTGGTGACGTCAGCACAGGTAGGGCTCCTACACCAATAAAAACACTAGCTGATATAGATCAACTGAAATCAACAAATGTGAGTTAGTGTTTTTATTGGTGTAGGTGGTGAGCAGCCCTACCTGTACTGACGTCACCAGAATGCACCATGGCTTAGATTACGGAGGTATACCCGTATGCAGATACTCGGATTAAACGGAGAAATGTTAGTTGTTCGTTTGAACCCCGTATGAAACACATCATGATAAATGCAACCATATCCACAAGTAAACGTGGTTTAGTGTTAAACGTAGTGTTAACATATGGCCCTAAATCAGTTGAGACAAAATACTGTATCATCAATACAGATATGATGAGTTATAGGGATTTCCAGAGCTTGGAACACCTCCAAACCAGCTGAAGAATTAGGATGAGATACAAGGAAGAGTTGTAGACTTGTAACAAACTAGTTGGAGGGGATTTGGTCGGTGTGAGAAGTGTGATTTCTAAATGGACAGGGGATTCGGTACGCTGTTTTCGTTGCTTTTCTGAGAGTACCTGCTGATGAGGGAAGTTGGAAGGGAGAGAGAGGACACGCGAGTGAAGAGAGATGACGGACAAATTTCAGCCAAGAACAGTGTTAGGCATGAAAAGTGTAGGAAAGTCGCTAATGTTGGACTCTGGCAAGAGCTGAGCTGTAAGAGACAAGGAGCACTAAACAAGTGTAGGGGTGGAACCAGCAGCCAGGCGAGAAATTGTGCCTGCAACTTTTTATCCTAGAAGGACTTCTGAAATAGAAGAAGGACTTTCTCTCGGCTAAATCCTTTTATCCCACCAACACCACCGAAAAGATTCTCTTCCTGTTCCGTTCAAAATTACGTGATCGTTGCTGCCATCTTTCCGACAGTCAGCCGATCATGGCTGGCTGCAGTTTTTCTTGTTATGAAAGTCTTCTCTTGGATTGAAGCTTCGTCGAGTAGACAATTTCATCCTGGATGTCAAGAGTAGTCAGACGAAATATCGTCTCAAGTTTCAAAGGTCCCTACAGTATACAATAGAAAGAAATGACTGATTTACGAAATGAGATTCGTAAATTAAACCAAGATATGATTTCACCTCTATATTAAGTTCATCATAATATTGTAATCAGGTACCAGGTAGTTCTAGCAATCCAGCTGGTCAATCTACCATTAAATTGAGTGTAGTTTGTTTGAGTTTTGGAATAGGGCAACTGCGAATCTACAGTTTCCAGCTCTTAACAAGAGATAAAATGATGTAATGGCAAATTTATCGAATCTCATCCATTGTTGAAAGAGCAGGTTCCAGAATCAAGATGAGTACAGCAAGTTCAAGAATTCATAACCTGAATAGACTTATGAACTTGCATTCTTGTAATCTTATAACAACTTACAATTAACTAAAATTCCAGAAAAATGCAGTCACAAAGTATCCTGACATACTGGGTATTGTTATAGTAATTCAATTACAATGATGGGGGTTTCTACTTTTATTCCACATTTTTATATTTTTCTTTGTTATTTTGTAACATGTTCGTTTGTGGAATAAATGTTATTGATCGATTGAAAAAAATGACATATACTATTATATAAAGCGAGCAATTTCTGTATATCTGTTAATATTTTCATATTTTTATATATAGTTATCTGGTTATTTTTATATCTGGTTATTTATGTTCAACGGATCTCGAAAACGGCTCTAACAATTTTCACGAAATTTGGAATATATTGGGTTTATGATATAAAAATCGATTGCACTAGGTCTCATCCTTGAGAGACCTAATCCTCATGATGAGAACCATCTCATGATGAGACCTAATCCTTGAGAAAACTCGCTGAACGACATTAGAAGGATAATTCATCCTTGGCTGAAACAGCTGAGACTTTCGTCGTCTGTGGATAGTAAAAAGTGAGCGAGTGATTCTGTGGAAAATCAAAATATCGCATCCCCGAAATTCATAAGCTGACGTATAGCCAGCTGTAAAATATAAACACGATCATTTTAGAGAATTGTGTTTTGTTTATCAATAAATAAAAATGACGAGCGAAGCTCGGTGCCCCGATATTTCATATTAACTCAATATACTCAGCGTATTCATAACCGATGGTATTCATTACTATCATCATATAGAAAGTGATGCATTTCATCCCGTTCTATTATATTCACCTTAATCGATAATTACTTCAAAATTATCTTCCTCTAATTTCATTGGTATTTAGATAAACGAATATCTACAAAAATCACATGGACAGAGCCAGAGTATTTCATAGAACAAACATTAGAGATCGAGAAAAGCCAAATTTGTTCAAAAAGCATTATTGAACTGGTAAATTCATGAAAATTAAAAAAAAAGGCTACAATTCTCTGGTTGATGAAGGCATTCAAAGAGCATTATGAAACTGGTAAATTCATGAAACTCTAAAATGGGCGCTGCTACCCTGAGATTGTCAGTTTGGTGTAAGGGTAAGCATTCCTGACCAGCAATTAGGAGGTACTGGGTTCGATTCCCGGGCTGACAAAAAATTTTGCTCATCGAGGTTCCATCTATAGTGAGGTTCACGTTATAATGACAGTGTAGGATTGACAATACTGTTGCTGTCCTTTTCTATCATACAACAAAACAGATAGCGCTATCTCTCTCTAGCTTTGCGATGTTGTCTGTTTTCCAGAATATTTTATTTTTACTTTTGACAGTGACTGTACAAAAGTAGACAAAGAATTCTCAGCTGCCATTTTTTTCCTTTATTCTATCAAAATAATTTAGTACACAAGTCGTATAATTGATGTAAAATGTATTTTTGAAACAATTGAATAATTTTTAGACATTACCGTATGAGAAACACAAATTAAAATATATGAAATGACATTTTAAAAGTAGATAACTAATCATCCTAGACTTCATCCATGCTTCAGTTAGCCTACACGTATAGGTTAGACCTACTCGTACCGGTATAAATAATATTGAAAGGTTATTTCAGAATCATTTCCATTGAAATTCACAGCTTTTTAAATTAGCCACCATTTCAGGTTTGTATAAAAATAAAAATCTGATCTCAGTTATGAAAGCAAATTTTTTAATCAAATTATGAAAAAATATATTTTCTTGATTAATTTGACATTAAATTGATTATTTTATGAAGGAAATGATATTCATAATTATTATTAGATTAAATTTAATGGGATGAATAGAGTAACAGCTGTGTACAGTCAGTGGCAAAATGGAGAGACTTGGCAACGTTGTTCTGCTATCTTTCTTCACTGCCATTATAACGTGGACCTCACTATAGCTGTTTACCCTGTTGTGAATATTTGCATTAGCAGAAGTCTTCGGGGTGAATTACAGCATTTAATTGGGATTTTCGTTTAATAATAATTATCATGATATTTGAATTTAAAAAATTATGTTACAATTATCTGGTTGATGAAGAAGGTTGATGTAATACAGAAACGATTGATAATATTCCCAGTGTTTGGTACCTGAGCAGTATTCGGTGTGGCATTTTGAAGAGGCATAATAATTCTCAGCGAACTCTTCCATTTTGCAGACTACATCGACGTGAGACTATTTGCGTGCTTTCTTTTGCTAAGCTGAGTGCAAACAGTTGTTTGCGAGCTCATTCCGTTGTTCAGCACGAAGCACCGCCATTCACAAGAATTATCTAGCACTGATGGAATGGAAAAAGTTTCTCCCTTTGGAATTTCACAACTTTGCCGGCTCGACAAACATAGCCGAGATTGAAAAGGATCCACACTCAACCGACATGATGATGAAAATGAAATCAGCGAAAATGGATATTATCCAATTCTACTGAAACGAACGAGAACAATGTGTGACGGAGCAAAACTACAAATACACTAAAAGTATAAAATTACTTTGTGGCTTTATACTTCATGATTGTTTACATTGAACTGAAGATAGCCGAGAATTTTCTGAGAAGGGATTGATTAACTTACAAAGCAAACCATTGGAATCATCCAAGAGGATGATTTCAATCTAGAGGTTTTTTATACTGGTTCTTTGCACGAGTGGAGTACATGAAGAGAATTGAAGGTGATTAAAATGAATGAAGGTATTCAAATTGAATTGATTAAAATTGTAATCGAGATGCAATCAAGCTCCGACAACTGACAGAAAAACTCATACAATTTCCAACATATAATTGATACGGTACATTGAGCTGTGTTCTGAAATCCATTAAACTAGCACACGTGAGAACAAAAATCTCATGACAAAGCAGCTAACTCAATTGATGGAAACTGAAACATTGTATCAATAATTTTTTTGCAGTTCCTATTACGAATGCAAAATGATATTATTATATCCGATAATTTCATCTGAATTTGATCACTGATAGATATGTTCAATTTTGAGAAGATTATAGTACTACATACTCTTGAAAACCTATAGTTAGGTCCCCGTTATAATGACAGTATTTGATCAACTTTGGTTTTGCTATCCTAGTCTATCATTAGACAAAGCCGGTGGTACTATCCTTTTCTAGGTCCACAACGATGCCAATTATGTTTTTGACAGTATAGAGATATAATTAATTAATGCAGAGAATCGGCATCGCTATTCTTCTATCTATATCCACTGCCATTATAACGTGGACCTCACAATAGTATTAATGTTTTGAGACTGAAACTACTGAATATGTACTATTTTGGGATGAGGATACTATATACTCTTGAAAAAACCATGCATGAATTTCTTGAAGCAGAAACTGATGATATTATATTTTTAATTACTCAAAACAGCATATAGGATCAATACAGAGATGGGTTATCGACGATAATTTGGGTCACCGGGTTCATTGATGAATAATATAGTTAAAATAGAGCCATGATACTATTTGGTAATCCTTGAATCGGATATAGAAATATATTTCTAGATTAAATAAGTTTGGATTAAGTACGAAATTGTTGGGAAATTTTCTAATTCATTCATCTGGAAAAACTATTTGCTCATTAGGATATTGGCAGAACGAGTATTGGATTGAGCTGGTAAGCATGATTGATCGGGGTTATAATCCAAGATGGATGAATATTGGGAGAATGGAAATGCTGGCAAAAGATTGACAGAGATGTGCACTGCACTGCAGGGCTGATTAATACAGCACTGAGGTAGGTCGGCAGGAGTTGGTTGGAGGGTTGGAGGAGACAGTCGAAACGGCTCCAATTCATAAGCACGGCTAATCTTCGAAGCCATGAAGAGATAGCCGAGTCTTTTGCGAGCATGAAGAACGAGCCATATTATGAAAGAAAAATGCTCCTGGTGAAAGGTCTATTCAGTCAGCGCATGCGCGTACAACCGACCCTCTTACCACACTAATAGAAAACTCTCGTCAGTTCATTAGTAGCTTTATAAATAAAAATGGCGGCCACAAAAGGGCCCGAAGAGAGCGGCATCAATTTCCATTAGTCTTCGTCCTTTTTTATGGATTAGCGGTCCACTCTTTCTTCTGTTCTAGCGCCGGCGATATTCGTCTCTCTGCAAATTAAATTCTACCAGCCAAAAGGAAAACGCTGATCGCAAACGATTCTCAATCGAGAGCGTTTTATCTAGACACCCATTAAAGAGATTATGAACGCCTTTCAAATTTTAATAACTCACAACATCACTTAAATATTATGGAGACTGGTACCCGAGTCTGCGGGCCAATTACTGAGGACTGGTTATTGGAGATATGCTTCACACACTAGAATCAAGAGAACTGGACAAAGACTCCGTTCCTATCTCCCCTTTGTTATTAGAAGATACGTCCACTCATACACTTACATTTGTGGAATAACATGGTCTGAAAGTGATCTGCACTCAACTCGATTAATTGGATCAAATAAGTAGAAAAAGATTGAAGCTTTTGAACTCTGGTTGTACAGAAGAATGCTGAAAATATCCTGGACGCAAAAAGTTACTAATCAAGAGGTTCTCAGGAGAATGAATAAAGAACCGGAGCTCCTAAATACCATTAAAACTAGAAAACTCCAATACCTCGGCCACATTATGAGGAATAGCTCAAGATACAGACTTCTGCAAGAGATCCTTCAAGGAAAAATCAACGGAAAAAAGGGGACCTGGCAGAAGGAGAATTTCATGGCTGGCAAATCTGAGGCTATGGTTTCACCAGTCATCTGCAGAGCTGTTCCGTAGCGCCGTCGACAAAATCAGGATAGACATTATGATCGCCAACATCCGAAACGGAGCAGGCACATGAAGAAGAAGAAGAAGAAGAAGTAGAAAAAGGGTCAAAATAAACACTAATTTGAACTATCCATGGCAGAAATTACATCGAATGTGGAAATGGAAAATATTGTGGAAACTACCAAATAAACTAAGAAATACTTGTACTGGTGGTACAGGTGGTGCAGGGTAAAAAGGAGTATAACAGAATGGTTACATAGTATGCAGTTATGTCAATTTATAGCAGAAAATAATTATCACAAGGAAAATAACCAATACAAAGAATCAAATTGATATTCAACAACAAAGATTTCAAATATGGATAGGTTTTTATACTCTTTGAAGAATGTTATTATCACTCAAAATGTTCAATGATTCACTTCTTAATACCGGGGATCGAGCTTCGCTCTGGAGTGTAAAAGCATAGGAAATTTGTAACGAGAGATTGAATTTATAGTTTATATTTATTTATACATTTTCTTAGTCGTACAATTATGTTTACAGTTATATGAGGAGGCACAACAGGCTTATGCCCGAAACTGTCCATTTCAAATTTATACTACAGTCCAAATCAAAATCTAGATTAAGCTACTATCACTCATCAAAATAACAATTTTATTCACACTTCAAAAAACTAACACATCATCGATATTACAAATGGATAAATACTGTACTATGAATTTGATTTAGAATAATATACTATGTTTGCTACAACATTTGTTAATATACTATGTACTATTCTTTACTAACAGCATCTAGTTACTATTTTGGACTTTCTGAAAAAACATGTTTTATAAAAAAAGAGAAATAAACGAAAATAAGTTTCTCTTGCTGAATTGTTCTTCTCCTGAAATCAGCTGGATGATCCCACACACATGCACTCGTTCACTCTCTTCCATTACGGTATCGCCAGACGACAAAATTTCCAGCTGTTTTTCCAAGGACGTATTTATTCTTTTAATGTCCTTCAGCGAGTTATCCCAGGGTTGAAACGTATTTATTCTTTTTTTGTCCTTCGACGAGTTATCCCAGGGTTGAGACCCTGCAATAACTGCAATAGAATTTTCATATCATAAACCTACTTTGACCAAATTTCGTGAGAATCGTTATGCCATCGTCATACCATTTATGAAAATCAGACTGAATAATGAGAAGTGACGTTTAATTTCAAAGTTATCAAGTTCGAACACACAAAGCTCCAAATTCAGACTATTATTTTGTCGCCGACTCAACATCCGGCCGGATTATACACGCAAAACTTGCGATGATTTCCCCAGTGTAGCTCCAACGAGAGTCGGAGCCCTTCTGCATCTTCACTCCAAACCATCATAAATTGTTTAAAAGCTCAATATTAATATTCTCAGCAATGCGACCTGAATTGAGCTTACATATGATAATTTTATTGTGAAACAGCTCGGGATCAATTCAATAAATTTCGAGGTTGAGTGGTATTGATTGATTGATTGAGTACTTTATTTATGTAGATTACAATATATACTGGCTTACACACTTATATACAATAGCTCACAATACAGCAAAATTATAGATGAATTCACATAATATAGACTAAGAAAATAATTATTGAACTGTATATGATATGAAAAAGCAATTTGTAATATAATAACTATAGATAATAATCATATTGTTATGCATCTACATAAATTGGCGGAGCTTTGGACATATCAATGTCCATTCTTCGGAAAGAATATTAAAAATATCCTCCCCACTAACTCTCTACCAAAACGTTAATTTAGT
Organism: Nilaparvata lugens; assembly: GCF_014356525.2. Lineage (NCBI taxonomy): Eukaryota > Metazoa > Arthropoda > Insecta > Hemiptera > Delphacidae > Nilaparvata > Nilaparvata lugens. Next base: position 10,470,981 of record NC_052506.1, read on the forward strand.
GGTAGAGAGGATTTAAAAGTCCTAACTCCGCCTGTTAAAGATTTTTTTCATTTTAATTCTTTATTCAAATTCTTTCTTTATTCAAAAAAAAAAAATAATAACTAAACAATCAAATGCATTCCAAAAAGCAAATACAATATTGGTTCCTAATTTCTAATATGTGTTCCCTATAGGCTACCCTGTGTGGGGACACTTGAATTTATACAATAAAATATTTATATACAAATTTAAATATTATATCATGAAGAACATAATAATTGAATATGGTATTATTTTGAAATATTTTCAATAATTAATAGAGAAAATCTTCCTAATATGAACTCAATTATTGTCGTAAAGCTGGGGGAAGTTTCATTCAACGAGAACTAGGGCAGACCTGAGAAAAACAAACCAATCTGATCTCATCAACTATATAGTCTCCAGTGTATATTGAACATACATAACGTATTTTTCCTCGATCAATCACACGAATTGAGAAGAGTATGAACACAGATTGTTCTGGTAGATGAATAAAGGATGAACGTCGCTTCAGCTCTGTACTTTTACGAGCTTGTGATTGGCCAGATTAGGGCGAATGTTGGAGAGAGAGAGAGAGATAAGGATAGAGAGGGTGAGTGAATAATTTGACACTGCACAATCTCTAATGCTGAGTACGGACTTGGGCGGCCATGTTACTGTATTATTTGTCACTTAGCAGCTTCGGGTTGCACCTCGGCCTTTGCGACGTTAAAGAAACCAATTAACTGCAAAGACAAACGATGACAGAACCACTCTAGCCTCTCCCTCACTCCGCCAACAACAGCTTACGAAAGAGCTTTATTTATCGCTTTATTCCGGGGAGAGTTTTACGTTTCCAAACTCAACTTTCAACTGTCATTTATCAAAAATAAAGCCAATATCTCCAGTAGCAAGCTGCTGCACCAGAATGAAGTCTCCGCTCCGCGCACTCGGCGTTTGCGCGTGCGTAGGCACTACTGAAAAAAGAATATTTCAAATCTTCCACTAACCATTTTCATGTTTGACAAGCCATGCATTCTTGCTCTTAATAAATCGACGCTACTCTCTCATTTTGTCGCAAACATCTGTTACTCTAAGGTCGTTTTTCGTTTCTCATTTCATCAAAATAACTAATAATCAGTCAGGTTTGTTACGAAGACATTTTGAATGTCAAACATAAGTCAATCATAATTGAAATTCATGAGCAGCACATTGCTAAACTCATGGGTCAAAGCTAAACCATCGTTCATTTGGTAACAAAATATTTTTGACAACAATGCCTAAGCAAGTATTGATGGAAAACAAACAACCGCCTCAATTACTCGGCCGATTCAGAGTCAAATAGAATTAATTGTTATTGGGCGACAATTGCATAAAAACAATAAATGGCGATGAGGGAAGCGACCTATAATAGGCAGAGCAGGAGATAGCGATGTTTACAGAGGCATGTTACGATCCGCCACAACAGGTGCAAACATGCCGAAACAAACAACACGGCGCCACTGTTTGTTCCAATCTCTCCTGGTCTTCGAGCTGAGTAGAAAGCAGCAGCAGCTGCCCCCTTCCCCCCACCACAATGCACCACACAAATTCAATAAAGCCGCCAGAGCTGCACATCATTTCCTTCATCCATCGATTCATCGGACAATATTTCAATTTCAAAAACAAAATGATCACAAATCGCCACCGGCAAGGCAAGGCCGAACCAAATTCGAATTTAAACAATTCAATTTCAAGCCGATCCTCTATGGCCGGCCGGCAGCAAGATTTGTTTACAAAGTAGAATAAAATTGCCACCACAATTCGATTATACCTTGCACGTACAGGAAACTCTGCAGTCAATATGTACCTTCGCTTTATATGCCCAAATATGGAGGGAAGGTGGAATCGCTGCAGGCTTTATGTAAATACTTGTGCTCTAGTTGAGACTAAAATAATATACATTGATTGTCTGTCGCGGATATCTGTTTTAATTGTGGGATGATTATTTTCACCGAAATCTTATGGAGTAATATACCAGGAGAACCAAAAACAAATCCAATTAGCGAGCAGCCGAATGTCAAAGTTAAGGTAGGCGCACACAGATCGTCATCGGACGGACGGCACGCATCGGATGATTAGATTTGATGCATTGTTTTCAATTCGAGTGCGCATACCTAAACGGATGCGGATAGGTATGCGCACTCCAATTGAAAACAATGCATCAAATATAATATTCCGATCCGTCCGATGCGTGCCGTCCGTCCGATGACGATCTGTATGCGCCGACCTTAACTTTGACATTCGGCTGCTCGCTAATTGGATTTGATGCATTGTTTTCAATTCGAGTGCTCATACCTAAACGGATGCGGATAGGTATGCGCACTCCAATTGAAAACAATGCATCAAATATAATAATCCGATCCGTCCGATGCGTGCCGTCCGTCCGATGACGATCTGTGTGCGTCTACCTTTAGTAGACAGAAGGTTGGTCACTCATCTATTGAATTTAAGTTGACATGCAATTGGAGTGGGGGAACTGCAGCCGTGACGTAGGCTGTAGTACAAAGTAAGCAGAATACTTCTGTCTACTAACGTTGGCCGAATGTAGCCTTTGCTATTTGAATCGGAGATTTAATATTACTAATGTTAAAAATTTAAGTTTTATTTTCTTCATGCTTGAATATACTGCAGCCTTTACAGTAGTAAGATCGAGTTGTAAAACTATATTGTTAAATTATGATGAATTGCTGGATAGCAAAATTGAAAACTTTAAAATATGATATCTTTAATCAACTGCAATACAGCATTTCTAATGATAAAACTCTGCTGTCATTGTTAGACAGACAAATCAAACATTGATAGTTGAATGTAGATTTGAAGATTCCAACTAAGAATTCAGTATTAGATAATATATATTGACATTTTTTCGTTCGGACGAACTAAATGAATCAATTACTCAGGTATGAGGAACATTTTTTATAATGCATGTCGATTCTATTCTTTCCCGTCTTTCGGTGGAGACGATAAGCCATCGGTCCCGTCTACCTAAAAAGTGGTCATCATCTCTAATCATCATCCCTCTCACTCATTACCCACGCACAAGCCTAAGAACTTATGTGGGCATCACCCTCAGTATAATTATTATTTATTTTGGAGAGAATATCAAAAGTAGACTTGTTTCATGGGATGGGATTATGAAATTACAACTACTCTGTCCAAACAGGCATGAGCTCTGAAGGATTAGGCCGACCCTCCGACTACTCACACACACAAGCGCAGTCTCCTTTTCTATGTGTGAGTAGAGGAACGGTCTGCCTACCTGTTTACTAAGTAGTAAACATAGTATATCAATGGCGCAGGTAGGCCGGGCGTGTGTGTCTGCGCTTGGGGGAGCGAGGGTCGGCTTAATCTTCCAGGGCTCATGGCAGTTTGGACAGACTATAATATCTTATATCTCATTACTAATAAATTCTTATATGAATAAATTTTTGAGATTTTCAATTTTTAAAGCAGAAATGCAGTATTGAAAGCTACCTGTAGATGAGTAGAATCAAATCAAATTGAATTTAGAAATTTAATTTTTTTCGAAAATGGATGAAATATTGATGAAAAATTGAATACAGATTATACAATTCTGTCTACGCGAAATTGTCTTGCATACTGTAACTAATATCTCAGAAATTCTCTAGTATTTGCGTGTATTCAGCAACTCCCACTTGTTTTTTAAGATCTAATCATTATCCACTTCTTATTCCAGCCCCGACAAAATAAATTAGTCATGTTTCTTTCTTATTACACTGAGCGTAGATCGTTTAGCGGGAGGAAGGCGAAAGGAGAAGCGCCGGCTAGCTCAAGATCGTTTAAAAAAACGCAAAGAAAGAGACAGTGAATATTGTTTCTCTGTTGGAAAGCTATTAAGATCGGGAACGATGCGGAAAATTGAGTTAGCGCAAGACTGGCCGTCATCGCTCTGCAGCGCAGCGCTTCAAGCTGCAAGTGTCGCTTGAGCTGCAATTGATACGCAATTAAAATGTGCACATCGTTCATCTACCAAACACAATTTCGTCTAATTTCTCACAATAAATCAATATTACAACATTGAACTGCCAATTTCAAATGTATTGATATTGGATATAAGCAAAATCGAATTATGATGTCATTGATTTTCAGCCATCTGTGTGCTTGGATTCTATTACAAAAGCACTCTTTGTTATCGAATGAAGAGCAAAAAATTCTGAATGGATCTAGTTTATTTTGTGGAGAATCATCCTTCTTCATAATAATGACTCTGTTGAAATAGCTCAACAATCTATAAAGGTATTTTTTCATTAGGGCTACTTTTAAATATAAATAAAAATTGAAATCTAAGTATCCTTTTTAATTGACCGAACGTAGTGAGGTCTATGTTTAATAATTGACCGAACGTAGTGAGTTCTATGCTTTAACACGGATTTTATTTTGTCTGTCTGTATGTAACGCGATTACGGCCAAACGCGTTGATAGAATTCGATGCGATTTGGCAGGAATATTCCTTTTTAAACTGCGCGTCGATGTATACACAAGGTTTTTTGAAATTTTGCACTTTATGGATAATATGAAAAAAAGGAATTCATCCATACTCTGATATCACTATATAATCATCTACTTTGAAGATGGAATTAAACAGACTATAGAATTATTCATAATCAATCACCTGACAAGTGGATTATTCATTGCATGCATTACACAGATGTGTGGCCGTGTTCATTTCTATAAGGTAGGGTTTCAATTTTTTATGATGTGTGACCATCAGTATCAATATTCTCACATTTGAAAAACAAATTTATTAGGTGATTGAAAATAGAATAAAAATGATTGAATAAGCTAAATAATGCTGAAGAAATTATTATATTCTTGATTGAAAAATAATTTTTGGATAGTTGATAAATATTTTCATCAGATGGAAAGATTATCACGGCACTCGATAAATTATCATATGGGATACAAATGAAAACGTTAACTGAGTTTATTCACATAAGTGAATTTTTGATCTTGGAGAGAACAAATAACAGTTTTTAAGAGTAAATCATGTTTCAACTGTGAATTGTGATTCAACTGAATCAACTAGAATAGGTGACATAAGATACTTGTGGATGAGAAAACTGCGTGAGGTCTAGTGTTCTCAGAACTACTAGTTATTTAGTCACAAAATGATTATTTTCGCTAGATAATTTAAATAGGGTACTTGAATTAAAATTTTGATTTATGTCTATAATGGTTATTATTTTCATTGCGATTTTCTATCTGCACTATGATTGCAAATTAAGAAATCTATTATCCTTCCGATAAATCTTATTGATTTCTATTGCATTACTCAAAAACATTCTGAATTATTACTAAAATTGAATTCATGTATTGATGCTTTTGTATGCGTAGACGTCATTATTCATCGATGACTCTACCCAATAGCTTAGCACTATTTGTTAGGTTAGATAAATTAGGTTAGCAATGTTTGTAGAGTAAATTGATAGAATTAATATGAAAATGAAGATTAAAATGGTCTACTGTGACAAAAACTTTCTGAACTATTTCTAAATAGTTATTATATCTCTAGTGAAAAGTACTGTTTTTCTCCCTGACGGAAAAGTTTGAAGCCCGAGGCGAAGCCGAGGGCACCAATTTTCCTGAGGGAGAAAAAACATTTTTCACTCGTGATATACACATTTTTCCTCCACCTACATTTTTATAAAAACTGCAAATAAAATAAATTTTAAAAACTTACGTGACCAAACAATGTGTTACAACATAACTTGAAAAGTAAACAGCTGGGCTGGCTTGTAATCACAGTTCTCCGCCGACAGCAAAAGTTGTCGGCAAAAGTTGTAACAACAATGGCCGCCACAACTACAACTATGATGAAGTTCCCGTTTCAAATTTGATTAGTTAATGAGGAATATTCGTTGGCTGGTATTTTGAATAACATGGAATATGAAAAAAAGATTTATCCATTTTTTTAGTATACTGATATGAAGTTTGTAATAATTTTAGCATACAAACATGAATTATTTCATATATTGATCAAATGTCTCGTTGAGGTATTGAATTTAGTTGGTTTAATGACTACTCTATAATGTTTGTAGAGTAAATTGATAGAACTAATATGAAAATTAGTTCTATGCTTCCTATAAAATGCTTCCTCATCTGAGCTCAAGCCTTCTAACCTATTAATTTCAAAGGTACGTTTTTTAAAATAGAGATGCTTCCCAGGTTATTTGAATGGAGTTACTTTTACGCTGTAGGGAGTATTCCTGTTTTTTCCTCCCGAGATCGAAAAAGTGACACTTTAGTATTATGTTCCAGGGAGTAAAGTAAGCACTTTAGACAGGAGGTGGAGGAAAATTTAATCAATCTATTCATGTTTTTTGTATGCATAGACATTATTATTTATCGATATCTCTACCCAATAACTTAGCGCTATTTTTTAGCTTAGGTGGATCAAATTAGCATTATTTGTAGATGAATTGATAGAATTAATGTCAAAATAAAGATTAAAATTGACGGTACTGAAGCAACAAAACCGTAATATTGGAGATGAAACAATATTAGTCTACGATGAATAGGATGATTGATGTATGGAGGCATGATTGAACACAGAATCCTTCCAAGAATGAAAGATCACGACAATTTTCAAGTGTTTTTCATTCTTTGGTAATTATAAATGATTTTAATTCCGATGAATCTGTTGTAGTGATTATTGTTGATTTGATGTGGTAATTATAAATGATTTTAATTCCGATGAATCTGTTGTAGTTATTATTGTTGATTTGATGATTAATTAATGAGTAAAAGTGTGAAATCCCTTTGGTGCGTGATATTCTACTGGAGATGAAATCGGCAATCGAAGATTGGAACACTGCTTTTCATTTCATTTATAACCTCCAAGTTGATGGAAACTTGGTCATCACTCTCATATCCACTCTTCCACACTCAGCTTGTCATTTTTCTCTACCCTTCTTCCTTCCAACGCTATTTCTCGTTTACTATCTCTCTCATTTCCTCCTTCCCAGCGCCTCTCAACCAACGATGCGAAGTAATGTTACGGATCTAGAAGTTATAGCTGTTGACATTGTCAACATTCCGTTCCGTTCCACTGATTTTTCTGCTCGGGAATGTCAATACAGTGTGTTTGTTTTACAGTATAGACACACATGTACAGATACATCTTTGTATGTCCATCTTATTCAGTGATAAATCACAGGCAACAAATCATCTCTGAAAAATATCAGATTGTCGGACATTCACTTTAAGGCAGTTACAAGGTCGTGAGATACAGTACTAGGAAAGATGGGAGTATTGTAAATACAGAAATCTCATTATAGAGAGGACATATGTAATCTTTTCTTTAGTAAGGTCCACGTTATAATAGCAGTGGAGAAAGATAGGAGAAAAACGTTGCCGATCCTCTGTCTATAAATCACAGGTTTAGTGATGTAATATTAAAGGTTCACTATCGTTTAAAATAATCAATTATATTTCATTAAACTAGAAATTAGATTTTTCAATAATTTCATAATGAATTTTCATAATTAAGATGAAATATTATTATTATTATTACTCAAGATTGACAATTATTTCTACTTTTGATATGATTTGAATTGATAATTAATTTTAATATTTTGAGATCACTGATTGATTATATCAATGTACTATTTCTATGTTGTTTTTTTAATATAATGTAGAACTTGACTCCTCCAAACAAACCTTCTTTAGAAGGTTTTGGAGAATTTATATTTCTCTGGTTTCGTCTGGTTTATTATTATTAGACGAAAATCCAAATGAATGCTGTAATTCACCCCGAATACTTCTGCTACTGCAAATATTGACAACAGGGTAAACAGCTTGATGGAAATTCGATGAGCACTTCTATTCAAAAATTATTTGTCAGCTCGGGAATCAAACCCAGTTCTTCCTAATTGCAGGTCAGGAATGCTTAGCCTTACACCAAACTGACAATCTCTGGATAGCAGCGCTCATTTTATACGAAGCCATAGCGGCCAGCCAGTCTACAGATGGAAATTGATGAGATATTGCAATTATTCAAATGCTAATGAACTACAGCATTTATTTGGATTTTCGTCTAATGATAACTAGTAGTTCTGTGAACAGTAGACCTCACGCAGTATTCTCATCCACAAGTACCTTATGGAAATACAGCAATAGACTGGCTTCTCCACACAGCTGTGTAATCACTTGTCAGCTGATTTATGATGAATCATTCAATAGTCTGATTTTTACTCTAATATTGGCGTATGAAGGAGGCTCCTTTTTCCTTTTATATATCCTTGAAATTCTGACTGGCCTAAAACCTTGTATATAAGTCGACACGCAATTGAAAAAGGAACATACCTGTCAAATTTAATGAAAATCTATTACCGCGTTTCGCCGTGAATGCACAACATATAAACATTTAAACATTAAGAGAAATGCCAAACAGTCGACTTGAATCTTAGACCTCACTTCGATCGGTCAATGATCGCATTTTATTTTAATTTGTTTCATTCTGGGTTTGAAGGAATAGCTGTTTTATCTATTTTTAAACTGAAATGGTGCATATTAGGGGCCTAAGCACTACCTCCGTAAACAAAGCCAAAGTGCATTCGTGTGACGTCAGCACAGGTAGGGCTCCAACACCAATAAAAACACTAGCTGATACAGATCAACTGAAATCAACAAATGTGAGTTAAGCTACGTTTACACCAAAGTTATTAACAAAATGTTTATTTTTCCGTCCTTATAGATTCTATTAGTTTGAACGGAACTTGACAAACACACATGTTCACCATGTGTATGAAAAGTTATGTTCAATCTAATAGAATCTATAAGGACGGAGAAATAAACATTTTGTTACTAACTTTGGTGTAAACGCAGCTGTAGTGTTTTTATTGCTGTAGGAGATGGTGAGCAGCCCTAAGGAGGCTCCTTTTTCCTTTTATATTATCCTTGAAATGCAAAATTTCCAAAAACCTTGTATATACGTCGACGAGCAAATTAAAAAAGGAACATACCTGTCAAATTTCATGAAAATCTATTACCGCGTTTCGCCGTAAATGCGCAACACATAAACATTTAAACATTAAGAGAAATGCCAAACCGTCGACTTGAATCTTAGACCTCACTTCGCTCGGTCAATAATTAATTCATTAGCATTTGAATAATTGCATAATCTTAGTAATTTCCATCTAAAGATGAAATATTTTGTTGATTATCAATTCTACATTCTTAAAAGACAAACTGGCGAAGCGAGAAGGAGTCCATTTTGTTGAATGATAGATAAGGATAGCAATACCATTGCTAAACAAGCACTGCCATTACGTGGACCTCACTATATATACTTGTGAATTTATCTCATTTCCTCGAAATAGCACATACCAAGATGTATTATATCAACTGATAATTATTATACTGATATGTTAGAAACTTTGGACCCGATTAAAATGAGGGACAGCGAAATATAGAAGGTAGGAATGACAATTGCATTAGGATCACTATAAGTCAATTAAAAAAAATTTCTTTTGCAGGTGATGCCTACATTAATAGAATAATGAATAATGATGTATTTTGTCACTCATTAATAAAAACAATATAAAACTTTGGAAGTACCCTTTATTTTTTAAAAACTTGAAAATAGTTCAACAACTAGTTTCGGTGATCACACCAACGTCAGGTTATAAAAATAAAATAAATTTCAAATGAATGTTTTTGAAAAATAAAGGGTACTTCAAGACTTTTATATTGTTTTTATTAATTTGTTAAAAAGGAGCCCAAGTGAATGAAGTGTTTTTGTCACTCATATACATTCATGAATAGATTATTTCGTAGTTGCTGTTTCTGTAAATGAAGTGTTTTTTGTCACTCATATATACATTATTATGAATAAATATTATTTCGTAGTTGCTGTTTCTAGTACATGTCTAATCGTCTGTATTGTACAATTTTCATTGATGGCGGCTATGAATTGAATCGTAAGTACTCATCTATATTCAGACTACACCGAGTTTAGTTTAGATACTTGGAATATCATCCAAACTGTTGCTTCAAATATTTGTTTGAGATTGCAATTCGGAACAGGAGCTCAGTTGTGGTTGTAATATTGCAACTAGAGTCGTGGTGGATCGGGGTGCAAGTGGCCTAATTCAATTCGCGAAAAACACAGCGGTGGCGGGGGGTGGAGAGCAGCAATAGCATTTAGACGCAAGTTCTTCAGCACGGCTAGTCACAAACGGAAATTACAAGTGATATTATTGTTCAGTCGGACTTGAAGATTCATAAAGGTTGAGAATGGGAATTGTTGGTGCCGTAATGCAGTTGTTATTCATATTTAATCATGCCAGTTTTAATAACAAAGTTTTAACGGGTCTGTTTTTGAGGGTGGGATGAACAAGGGGGGCGGGGGATGGGCACAACCGCCATTATTTACAACATATGAGGCGGAACTTTGTATTAAAAGTTGAGCCCATCAAGAAGTTACAGTCTTAATGTGTTCCAGTCCCCGTTCTGTGGCCCCCAGGAGTGCTGCTGAGCATTCGCGTGCGCGCGCCCTTGCAGCTTCTCTACTTGTTTTTCCACGTTTTGTTCATCATCTCTCTCTCATCCCTCAACCCCCCCCCAACCCAACACCAACAGCGTCTTTTGCCGCTGCTTTATTTCTTTATCTTTCTAATCATTCCATTATGGAATGAAAGTTAGACGGCAAAAGCAAGAAAGAGCTGAAGAAGGGAAAGTAATTTTGTCTTCCTCTGTCTCAGCTGTATCTGATGCCAGCTAACGTTGTCCCCCTAGCAACATTCAACCCCCCACCCCCTACCCATCAGCCGACACCAGTTCGTCTTTATCTTGTCCGTTCTACATTGCGAAATTAACATTAGGCTAAATTGCAATTTGGCCCATTACTGACTTGCCGCGCCTTGAATAAATTTCATTGATTCAACTTCACACATAATTCATGGCCAGGAACAGTCAGAAGCGCACTTGTTATCTTGCAGGCAGGATAAATCATGCGACAAATGCACCATCAAAAAGATTAAGACATTTTTTTAATTGCTACAAAGAAAGAAAAGAGGAAACTGCACCTGGCAATTGGGAATTTCCTTGCTTAATAGACAATTATACAAGACCACATTCATTTCTACACAATAGTATACAGATTTCATGAATTCTTCAAGAGAAAATAAGATACCTTATTCCAAGAATATTGTAGTTTTTGTTCATGGTTTGAAGTAAGTCAATCTCCATATTTACACAAGCATTGCTATTCATCTGTCACAGCTTGCATTCATTACTGCATATTTCTTTAGAGATTAATTTTATTTTGTTTGTTTCATAATATAATATTATAGCTATTTCATATCTATATATTTATGAGGGAATGGAATCTAATATATTTGGTAGCTTAATGTTATGGATGAGCCCTTTAGATGGATGGCAGGAGGCGCGGGGTTTCTAGTAAACAGCACAGAGGAGGCAGGGGGGGGGGGCGTCTGGATCGTTCTAGATCATTCCCGTGAGTTCATCTTGGAGCAGGGAGACGTCGAGCAATCACAAGCGCGTTCCAGAACCTTCGAATCACTGTGATTGGTCGAGCGTGTTCGACACCTCCAAATCCTTCTCTATTGTTCTATAGAGCCTATATAAATGGCGGGTGTTGCAGTTGGCGAGAGTCAAAGGTGCGTACAGATATACGCGCCTCCAACACACTCCGCACTCGCTCCGCAATCGTTCCACGCACGTTCCGCACTCGCTCCGTGATCGCTCCGATCATGAACGTTACGGTACGGAACGTTACGTTAGCTCTTCTCGCGTTCCACTCTTGCTCCCCGGTCGATCATCAATCGATCTGCTCGAGTGACGTTCGATTGCGGAGCAGAGCGAAGGTCTGTACGCACCTTTAGAAACTACAGTGAATTGTTCGTTTCTTCTACATCGTGACAGACTAGTGATAAGTGTTAATAATCGAGACAGACAAGTGATAAAGTGACAATAGACTTTTGTAGTTGTTTAAACAGTTATTATTCTTGGTGACAGTTATTCTCGAACAGTTATTATACTAGTATACGTAAGCTTGTTATAATTCCGTTATCAGTTTATAGTTGTTTCTGGTTCACCTCCATAGTGTTGTAAGTAATAAATCTAATCAGTATAGATCGCCTCAAGTTTTTTATTAGTGTAGAAACCCGCAACAATAAATAGCCTATTTATAATTTTATTTCATTGCAATAAGTAAAGATTATAGCTTCTTAATACAGACTATCAACACTCAGGTTGAATTATTGGAGCTGAGTATTGAGTTATTGTAAGTAAAGAAGAATATGTCTGGTATTTGATATTTTGAAATTCATCTCACATATTATTCATAGATAACATACTCTAGTCACCGTCAATTGGTTCAAGAAACGACTTGAGTAGATAACATGCCGATCTCTAACCCTTTCCATCGTTTCATCCAGAAACAAGCGAAATAATAATTTGCACCCTATTAGGCTGGATGGTAACTAGTTATGATCTGAAGCCGTTATTGGAAGGGTGAAGAAAGTTTGTAATCTAATTAGCAACTAATTTCTTCGTCACAATTAACACGCTACCTCCATCCCGACTGTTTGCAGCGTCGAGCTGAATAACCTTTATAATTCAATTTGCCGTGAAAAAGTGCATTGCTAGCTCACTGAATGTTCATTAAAGAGCAAACTGATGATAAGGAAGGGTTATCGGTGGTGTGCATGTGTGTGTGCGTGCGTGAAAAATGGGAAGCAAAGTCGAGAGTTTACCTTTCCAAAAACATACATTTAAAACGGTGCTGTTGACTAAAAATTAGGACTGGCAGATAATAAATACCAAGGAATCTACACCTTTTCCAATATTTTTTGAGAAAGTATCAAGTTAATTTGAAAAAGTATCAATTGTATTTGAGAATAGTCACTTGTAATTTAGAGAATGTCAGATGTAAATCAGAATAGTCAATTGTATTTGAGAAGTCATCACATGTAATTTAGTGTAGTGAATTGTATTTGAGAAATCGTCAAATGTAAATGAGAAGATATCAATTGAAAATGAGAAAATTTTCCAATTGACATGTCGTGATTCTTCTGTAGCCTACAGGTTTGATTTGAGCAGGAAAGGATACTGTACTACGTACACAGTATTCCAATTACTACCATAGGTTTTGCATAGAGGAAGATTAATATTTTCAATGGTGAAAGTATTTCCCCTGTACTGTTTATGAAACATTATTGAGTATCATTTCTATGTATGTATTGGCAACACGACTTTTGTCTCCAAACATTTTGTGAAATATTGCACTTGATGAAGATCAAATTCTCTATGTTCAAGGCGCAATTGAACTTTATCATCAATCAATTGAATCTCTTGATCAAGCAATTCGGCAGTTCTTCATTGGAATTTGCGGTTCGAAAATATTTGTTTATCTAAAAATTAAACGTTTTATTGGAATATTGAATATATTATCATATTATTTTTTATGAGTACAAATTATGAAAAATATAAATACTGGAAGCACTGGTTTTTACTTTCCTTGCCCTATTACCATAGGTAAGGAAAGTATTGCTTTCCGAAAAAATTAAGGTACCCCAATTTCTAAATTTCTATACGTTTCAAGGTCCCCTGAGTCCAAAAAAGTGGTTTTTGGGTACTGGTCTGTATGTGTGTGTGTGTGTGTGTGTGTGTGTGTGTGTGTGTGTGTGTGTGTGTGTGTGTGTGTATGAGTGTATGTGCGTCTGTGTACACGATATCTCATCTCCCAATTAACGGAATGACTTGAAATTTGGAACTTAAGGTCCTTACGATATAAGTATCTGACATGAACAATTTCGATCTGATGCAATTCAAAATGGCGGCTAAACTGGCGAAAATGTTGTCAAAAACAGGTTTTTTTGCAATTTTCTCGAAAACGGCTCCAACGATTTTGATCAAATTCATACCTAAAATAGTCATCGATAAGCTCTATCAACTGCCACAAGTCCCATATCTGTAAAAATTTCAGGAGCTTCGCCCCATCAATGCAGATAGATTCCCAATTATCAGGCTTCAGATACAATTGAAACGAAAAAAATCAAGTGGAGTAGATTGAGCATGAAAATCTCTACAATTATTGTTCAGTAACATTTTCACCTAAAATTGAAAATAAGCTTTAAATTCGAGAAATTTGATTATTCAATTGCAAATTATTGTTGATTCTATTAAATCATTCACTATGAAGAGATAGCAGACCTCATGTGTGTCTCCAGCGTTATTGCCCTGTCACCAGCTGGCTCAAATCTTTGAATAGTAGACTTGAGATGCGCGGGAACACTAGCGTCAGGTGATCAATTTTCATAACGGCAAGGGAAGTTGTGTGATGCGCCACACCAGATTTTTTAAAATCATTTCTCAATTACAATTGACAACTTCTCGATTTCAAATCGTATGTTCTCAAATTGAAATGATAGTTTCTCGAATAGAATCTACTATTCTCAACTACAAGTGATGACTTCTCAAATACAATTGACTATTCTCATTTACATCTGACGTTTTCTCAAAAACAAATCACTATTCTCAATTACAATTGATACTTTCTCAAATACAGTTGGAAAAGGTGTAGAATCATAAATACTACGCCTTCCTTCGATAATAAGTTTACAACAATTAATTCTTCAACATGAATAAGCTGAGAAAATTATTATTATTCAACTGTATTTGAGATTGTAGCCTTCATTTTTTCAGGTCGCACAACTTGTCTAGTGAGGAGTATGTAATATTATTTGATGGATTACCGCTTGAGGTCAGCTCTGTTTTCAACTTGAAAGAACTCACTCTCCACTCACAGAATCAAGTCTTTGTGGAGATTATTCACTGTTAAATAAATTTTATAAATTTGTATTATGTTTTTTGTGAAAAAAACTATTCGATTTGATGCTATTTGTAGGAAAATAGAGAATGACAATAATTAGGGTATTAGTTCAAACTTATCACATAACGGTAATTCTTTAGCGGAAGCAGCGTACTAAATTTAAATAACTACAAAATCTGTTTTCAAGAAGATGGAAATTGAATAAAACCCTCAGAATTGAAACTTTGTCGTTAGAAACACGAATCGCTCAGTGTGCGAGGATGAAAGAGTATTGGAGGCGAAAGCGGGAGACCAACGTGAATGATAAGAATGATGGCGTTGATGATAATGATTAGTGATAAATTACTGTAGTCCTCAAATGGCCTATACCAATTGGAAAAACACCAAGAATTATCATGTGTATTTCTTAAAGAATATAGAAATTTGTCATTTCAGCAAGTCAAGATAACCGATTGAGTGTTAATGGTTTGAATGGTCACAGTTTTTATCCGATGATCAATGAATGGATAAGTGCCATTACGGTTTCATAAAATGAATAGAGGTTTCTATCACCATTCTAAACCAGTACTCTCATTTCCACATCTATGGTAATCAATTTTATCCGTAGAGGAAGCCATGAACGGGTAGCATCAACTATCTCTCAATAATGGAACCATTAGTGTAATAATTAAAACTAACTCTGAGTTTCTGTATCTCATTATTTACACTTGAATACAAAACGTATTCAAAGCTTTGAATAGAAACCTTGTCATGAATATCTCTCAATATTGAAACCATACGTGTATTGATTGAAACTAACTCTTAAGGCCATTCCACACAGCACGCCACGCCGGCCACGCTAGCCACATGCCAATTCACACCGCCACGACTGTTGCGATGCTATACCGGCCACGTTTCCCGTCAGTATGCAGGAAGATGTCAACTCCGACGATCCCGTGGTGTGAATCTGGATTTTCTTGTGGCTTACCTTGGTTTGATGACTCCAGCAGCAGCAGTAGTAGTGATAATGAGCTGGTTTTATTGTATTCGGTGACAGCACGGGACCAGTGGGTACATCCAATCAATAAAAAAAGGAAGACCTATGGCGAATTCCATCATTTAATGCGCGACCTTGAGGCTGACAATGATAGTATACGTTCTATACGATAGTATACGTCTAGTATACGTTCTGCGCATGCTCGGAACAAAAACGTGGCCGGACACGTTTGAAAAGATCGCTCAGAGAGCGAACGGTAGCCACGCGTGGCTAGTATAGCAAGCGTTGCCGCGTGGCCGTGGCTGCTATGTGAATTGCTTCATTTGATTAGCTGGGAAGCGATGTTTTGAAAAATAGCTAGCGTGCGTCCAGCCACGCACGCCACGTGCTGTGTGGAATGGCCTAAAGTATCTGAAGCTCATTATTTACATTTGAATACAAAGCGTATTCAAAGCTTTGAATAGAAACCTTGTCATGAATATCTCTCAATATTGAAACCATACGTGTATTGATTGAAACTAACTCTTAGTATCTGAAGCTCATTATTTTCATTTGAATACAAAACGTATTCAACGACTTGAATAGAAACCTTGTGAAGAATATCTCTCAATATTGAAACCATACATGTATTGATTGAAACTACCTCTTAGCATCTTAAGCTCATTATTTACATTTGAATACAAAGCGTATTCAAAGCTTTGAATAGGAACCTTGTCATGAATATCTCTCAATATTGAAGCCATACGAGTATTGATTGAAACTAACTCTTAGTATCTGAAGCTCATTATTTACATTTGAATACAAAGCGTATTCAAAGCTTTGAATAGAAACCTTGTCATGAATATCTCTCAATATTGAAACCATACGTTATTAATTGAAACTAACTCTGTTGAATATCTGAACCTCATCCTCCGAACCTTCTTAACAGGTTGGCTGACGTGAGATGCGCAGGCAAGTATCAGCGCCACAGGCCGTGAGGACCCACGCTTAATCCTCACGCAGCGTTCTTTTCAATGCTTTCTATAATTATTATTATAGGTCAGGCTTGCTCAGCAAGTCCCGTTCTTATTAAGTGGCATGTACAGAATAAAATTGCCTTTTCACTCATTCAAACGCCACCTCTTTGTGACATGTAGAACTATTTCCTCAGACTATTGAAGTCTAAGTCAGTTTCAGCTGGTATTGACGGTTTCTTTACAAAGAAAGATGATTGTGATTTTCGTAGTCGATGGTTCAGAACACTTCAAAATTTATTTTGATATCATTTATCAATAGGAAATAATATCAATTTGGTTCAAAAAATTTGTAAATAGTCATCAAATTTTAATCTAACTATGTAGACATAGCACTATGTGTTATCAATCAGTGAGTTTTTTTAGGGGTTATTGGTGAAGTTTGAGGTTAGTTTTGGTCAATCAAAAACATCCCATTTATATTATTACTATCTTCACACTGATGAATGAATAATACATGCAATTGGGAATGAGTACATTGTCTGTAGGCCATGAGGATAGCCGGTGATCCTCACCATTTATTTTAATATTTGAGGTTCTATGAAGGTTTTGGTGCAATATTATGAATATTCTTATATTTTGGAGTAATGTGCATTGTTTATCTCTTGCGGCCCAGGGGGTGGTTTTCATTTTAACATTGCGGCAGACAACCTGTACAGTCATACTTAAATCACATCAGAGTTGAATTATTTTCAATACAAAGCGCCGTCTAGCCAAGCTCTGAATAGAAATTGCATGAGAAAACTGGAATGAAGCATGAGGAGAATTAAGAGAAGAGGTTAAACAACAATTATGTACAAGGAAAATTATCGCCAAACAAAATTAGCATGGCTGTGGGAAGGAGGAAAGTACTAGAATAAAATCTGAGACACACATAAAGACTAACCACAAGAGTTTGAATGGACTAATTGAACGGGAAAGGAATTACGGAAAACGCAGAGGCGGCATGAGGCACCACCCACACTGCGAAATATTTAATATCACTTCCCAGAAGCGACTGTTCTGAGAGATTCACCATCACGCTCTATCCTTTTTAAATCCTTTTCCTTGAACGATCCATCCGGCTTCAATTGCAAACAAATAACACCCTGCAAAAATAAACTGAACTATCCTTCTGGTGCGGCCATTGCTTCTACAGTCTCGAAAATTCGGAGAGGTGTGTGTTAGTGTGGAAAGAGGGTTGAGAGGAGATTCCGCCGACTTCAAAGCATTTGTTTTTCATCAGCAGTCGGTGGTAGAAGCGAGTCCCGCGTCTGTCTCTACATCTACACGCTTGACGCGAGTTGAATAAATGTTGCACACTGTGGAGGAGCCTCCAGCACTTTTTTGCACATGGCTCTTATCAAATTGGAAAGCAAAGAGAGTGGTGACTCAGTACTCTACAAGCGGCAGCCAACCATAACTTACACGACCTCAGCGAATGTGATAATGATGCCAGAGTTAAAAAGCTCTGAAGAATATCAACAATAACATTTTCAATGCAAGTTTCTAGCTGATGGATTATAGAGTAGTACAATATAGTAGAATTACTCCAATGTTAGGGAACAGTTTTGGGCTAGGCCTGTTGGTCTTTTTCTAATCATGTATTTGATTTATGCATTGTTAAATGTAAATGAATAAATAGGCCTGTTGGTACTTTTCTGATCATGTATTTGATTTGTGCATTGTTAAATGTAAAAGAATAAATAGGCCTGTTGGTACTTTTCTAATCATGTATTTCAATTGTGCATTGTTAAATGTGAATGATCAAATAGGCCTGTTGGTACTTTTCTAATCATGTATTTGATTTGTGCTTTGTTAAATGTAAATAAATAAAATTCATAATTATATTTTGATTATAGTGTTTTATACAATAAATGGATATAGTTATTTGTGCAACTAGTGCGCAAAGTGACAGTTTGCTGCACCGAAAGAAACGTTTACGCCCGAGCCGTAGGCGAGGGCGGAATGGCTTCTTGAGTGCAGCAGTGAAACTTTGGTCACGTATTTCACATTAAACTTTTCCTACAGTTACCATTGAATATGAGAAGTGGTTGATTAAATGATGGCTTAAATCCATTAAATGTTTGTGTGTGTGATGCTGTTATTAATAACAACCTTAATTCATTTAAAAATTAATAATCCGATTGAAGTTGAAAATTCTCACCCAAAGTTCTCATTTTTATTCATTCAAGAATCAGAAAAAAAACAGATAGAACAAAAAATTCGCATTCAAAATACACGCCAATAGCTGATTGGCTGAACCGAGCTGCAATATGGCTGAACACAACAAGATGACTGAACCGACTGTGCCGGGCACTCTCTTTAATTCAGGCCTTTTACCAAGTTATAATAGTAAATTTAATACACAATAGACTAGAGCCATTATTGTAAGTGAGTTAGCGAAATAAATTATTTTCTCTCTCTATTATGAACGGCCATGACTTCGAGTTTCCCATGATAGATATTTAAAAATTGTGGCTCCGAGTCGTCGAGGAATGTAGATTATGGAATTATCTCTAAAACTTAGCCTTCTTGTCGCGACATAAAATGCGATAAGTTGGAAAACAGCAAGCATTGAAATTATAACAAACTACCGATTTTGCAGTTACTATTTGGTCCAAAGGCTGTAGAAGCCACGCGACGATTGGTCAAATTGATTCCATTCGCCCAATAGGAGACCTGTTTCTAAATACAGTAGTGGGGATTCCCCAGTCGAGAGACCAGATTACGTTCCGGAGGACACTTTGCTAGGAGCACTATGAGAGTAAAGATGTAGTCACTATGTTTCGCCCTTTTTGGGCAGGTTTATAAGTTTATTTCATTAGTTAATGTAGGAGCTAGTTTGATTTTTATTAATGTTTAAATTTACTAGTCGTGCCATGTCCTGAAAGGTTTAATTGTGTTTCTTCATCATGTACGAATAATTGTTTCTTCAAATAACCGCTAAGGTACGTAAACTAAGGTTAAAATATAATGTAGGGAAATTAATTAAGTGAAACTTCAATCAAAAGATTTTATCAACAAAGCCTGTTATTTTTCAAGTTAATAATATTGATTGAGAATAATCCTTTTGATTTTATTAGTGATGGAAGATACTTATAATTTTTTTCTACAGAAGTATAGAAAGTTTTCAGTTACGTTACATTGAGTTATTGTTCCTGGAGATATATTATCGTAGAGTATTGCTGAAAGTCAGGAAGATAGCCTTTAAATTGAAATGAAACTTTTAAGAATTGTTCATATTGAGTTTATGACATTTTTTAATTTATTTTTCAGACTCTGTTTTCTTATGTCATTAAGGCTTTTGAATGATTTAGTAAATTTTTTATGATAGAAATCTTAATAGATGAAGAAGAAAGTTTTTCTTCTCCAGGAAATTAATATTAATGAATGTTCAAATTTTAATACAATTTAAATTATTTTCTATGTGTCTACTAATTTTATTTAATTAAAGGTGAATCTTATAAGGCAAACATTATCTTTCCTTAAAGTGAAATTTTCAATATTTTTTTCTTTTATTGTGTTATAAAGTGTCTTGTTTTATTAGGTGATAAATTCATAATTTCAGTTGATACTAGTTTTTGGACTTGTATTTGTAGGTAAATCAAATCATAAACTCTGGAATGTTCATTTTTAATTAAGGTTCTGAGCAGTTTTGGGCGAATGCCCGTTATTTACACTTGGATTGCGTCCTATAGTTCATAAATAATAAATAAAATAAATGTTGGCTGGCGCACAAGTTTCCAACAATACTAGCCGAGCTACTATATGAAAAATTATATTTGATTTTGCAAACCAAACGAAAAATATCATAAAAGTTAACATCATAATTAATGAAGTATTCATTTTTCTAAAAGCATTATATTAATTTATTACGAGTGTTTTCATAAAGTTGTTTTGTATATTAATGACACTCTGGCAAGTAAATTGTTTTAAATCTGTTAAATTTTGAGAATGAAATCAGAACGTCAAGATAAAATCTAAATTGAATAACAGAATAAACTCCTGTTTTAGCTTTTGATGAATTGTAGGAAGAGTTAGAAATTAATGCTGTAATACATTTATTTACAGCGGTTCATGTGTGTCCCCAAACCAACTTCTTGTACTACCACCCCTTTGGTTCCGCAACTTTATGTAAAACCGCTTCAAGACACCCGTTCAGACGACAGGTCTAGGGACGTAAGAGGACGTCGCCGTCAAGCCAAATTCAACCGGTAAAAGCTCACCGCCAAAAACAAGGTACTGTAACCCCGACGATAAAGCAACGTACAAACCAACGAAAGTGCAGTGTAGTGAAACAAAGGTTCATTCGAGAATGTCAATAAAAAGTGGGGATTCAAAATTATTATGAAATGGGTTATATGGGTTACTATCGACGAAATTTGGGTTCAACGGGTTTTTTTCTTTCTTGAGTAATTTCATATTGAAATTGATTGGTTATTTTATGACTGATCTTGTTTGGTTTTGTGACGTATTGCTATCTAAACGGGGATAGTAATGCGCCCCCGAATCAGATGAAGAATGTCAACAAAGTAACATGATATTGTTGTTTCTGTTGTTCGATTTTAGCTGCCAATGTTTATTGAAACTGTTTGTATTTTTCTATTATTTCAAATTGTAGTGTTATTCTATAGTATAAACCTATTAAATCAGGCATGGCAAGATTAATTGAAGTTTTCTTGACTCTAGCCCGTTCACCTGCATGAATTAGGTATAGACTCAGGTATTTTCTAGATGTGTCGGCCTATTTCTAAATTCTAAATTTTATTCAAAATTATTCTTCTTTATCTTCTTAGGCACACAACTGCACCACTCTGCTGAATGTTTAGCGAAAGGCACACAACTGCGCCGACTCTGCTGTCTAGAGATATTTAAATCTCTGGAATTCAAATTTTCTAAAAAATTAAATTTTTCATAACTTACTCTAATATACTAGATCAATTTTTCTGAGTCTATACTTAATAATTCATTCTGTGAACGTGTTAACTGTCAATATTTTGGGTTTGGAGTTGAATGAATAATTTATAGTTGCCACTCCAATTTTTCTGAAGTTTAAATAATTGTAGATGAAACAGGAAAGTTATTCAGTTATGTTAAACCATTAAAATGATAATCTTTTGAAGTGCTTAAAGATAAAGTCAAGTATCATTGATGCTTAAGTTGAAAGTATTCTGAAACTTCATATTGAAATTGATCATTGATATTGAAAGGTTTAACGTTAGAATAAAAATGAGTAGAAGAAACTAGGACATGTGAGAAAAAACTGATTCTAAGTGCTGAATAAATTTTTTGTATTCTGTAATTCCGTGAATGATGATAGAAATTATTGTAATGTCAACGTACGTATTCTGGTCTCACGTCTGGTAGTTGAATATCATTATAGTAGTAGTAAAAGTGAATATTGAGATTTTAAAGGTCAACCCAAGTAAATTAGGAAAATTCGGAAATTATTATGGGAGAATGTTTGAGGAAAATAGGAATTTTTTTGATAAGTTTAGGTAGATCGAAGGTAATCAGAGAATAAATAGGAAACTGTTTTATTAGTTATTGTTGATATGTAGTTTTGAAAAGTTGATGAGTAGTTTTGGCCTTGAGATGTTTAAACTAAATAATTGGGTATTGTAGATTAAAGTTGAAACGATGATCAAATCCTTGGGAATTTGTATGAAAATAAGTTGATTCAGATGAGGTTGTTAAGTCCCTTTATCAGTAATGTTTTTTCTCGAAAAGGTGAATCAGTTTTATTATTGGAAATATTTTTTTTTAAGTGTGATTTTTTTGCGGTAGGCATGCGTAGTGATAGTGTAAAGATCCGTTGTGTTGATGACGTTTCCTGTAGACTGTGGGGAATTTTTTTTGTTTGTTTAGTTGAGACTCAAGATTTAGAGGAGGACACGGGGATGTCCTGCCTGTGTGTGTTGTTGAATTTAGGTAATCGGCGCGAGTGTAGGTCCGTGTCCAGAGAGAACGGAGCACTGCCCGATAGTTGTCCATGTAACGAATCAAGGAATTTAGCTGTGACTAACCTTGCAAATTTGTACGGTGGAATTGTATAATTTTAGCGAAAGGCACCGAAGATGGTGTGAGCTGAGATTTTTTTGTATCTAGTAAACGGTCTGGTTCATTCGAGAGTTATGGGGCTCGTCAGTAGAATAACGTAAACCGAAATCTAGAGTATTTAGTGAGTCTTCGCAGTGATTGTAAGGAAAACAATCAGCGTAATGCAGTTTAGGGAAGCCCAGTCAAAAGGTTCGTTAATGTTTGGTAGGAAAGTCAGCCGCAAAAACACAAGTAAAAATTGGTAAAAAAAAGGGGTATTATTGAGTTTAAAGTTGCTTAGAAATTTGGTATGGTAACGGAAATTGAAAGTTTTAGACAATGAATATTTAAAGTGATTAGTTAAGGTATACAAATAAAATAACAGAGAAACTTTTTCGAGTACCTAGGTAATGTTAAAATGGTTATCAGTGAAAGTAGAAATAAATATTGGAACAGTACTGAACGGGTTAAATTAAAATAAAATTAACAGTGAAATTCTTCTAGTTGAATTTGAAATGAAAAGGGAAAATCTCTTGAGTTAAGCATGAGTTTAAATTATTCTGTAGTTGAGAGTTGAAAGGTTGATTAAAAATTTAAATGGGGATATAAGGTAGAAATATGTAGGAAAATTCGTGTCAAAAAGGAAATAGAATTTTTGTTGGGAAAATTAAATTGAGGTAATTAACAGTAGTAGGACCCTTTAGAGATAAGTAGTCAAAAAGAATTAATAAATAAAAAAAAATAGGAAAATCTTTAATGAAATGATAAATTTTTTAATGATGAATAGTAAAATTGCAATCAAGTTTTCCATGTGAATAAGTTGAGATATTTTGAGATCTAGTAGAGTAATTGAAAACTAGTTGGATATGAAGTTTATTGTTGAGAAATATGTGAGGCTCCAGTAAGGTTGGAAATGTCAGTGCACTTGTAAATCAGTAATAGTGTAATAGTAGTCTATTAATGTGTTAATGTATTGGTAAATTTCATAATGTTGATGATCAGAAGTCAAACAGTAGCAGTCCAATGCTAAGATAGTTGTTCCAGTTGAATTTTCATATTATTAAATCATGCCTTTGAGAATTATTCTTCCAGTGTTTAGAGAAAATGTCACGTACTTTGAGTTTGCGATAAATAATAGCCTGGCACTCGATCATAGTTTTGTTTTGACTAGCGTTCTGTGGTAGAGGTTTCCTACTGGAATATTATAATGAAAAGTGTTTTTTTCATGATTGTGGAATGCAAAATCGCGCTTTGTCATATAGCTCTCGCGTTGATCTAATAATGCAATTTCAATCATTGTTATCTTTGAATCGTAGCCTATGTAGAATAGTATTGCCTATTGAATTGCTTTATATTGTTAAAAATATATTGCACTCTCAACTCTATAGTAATGATAGTTAGATTTCAATACATTCAGCGGAGTGAAAAAGTTTCATCCTTTACTATTATGATCAAACGTACTTCATATTTTACAACAGCAGAGTAACATAGAACCAATTAAAACTATGATGTCTTTTAAACGTTTTCCCTTGTTAGAGTTTGCCAAGAAAATAACCAGGGACTCAATAAAGTGATTGAAGTATTCAAGATTATTATACTCGGTCCGTCTTTAGTACCTACTTAAAAGGTGGACACGTCCATATTGTTTTGTCCTGACTCTTGCCACAGTTTTAAAGACTCTTGCCACAAATCTCAATTAGTTATACATTTTGCTGAATTTCGGAATGATTAAAGAGATTTCTTTTGAAGAGGGCCCGCTTCAAATTGGATCCTACTATCAATCCAGAATTCGACTCTCCAAATCATACAGAATGCCTCTATGGTAACATATCCTGATTAGATTTCTTTTTGCGTGTTTCACACCGGAAGGAAGGGGAGTGTGCCGGGCACTCTCTTTAATTCAGGCCTTTTCCCAAGTTATAATAGTAAATTTAATACGCAATAGACTAGAGCCATTATTGTAAGTGAGTTAGCGAAATAAATTATTTTCTCTCTCTATTATGAACGGCCATGACTTCGAGTTTCCCATGATAGATATTTAAAAATTGTGGCTCCGAGTCGTCGAGGAATGTAGATTATGGAATTATCTCTAAAACTTAGCCTTCTTGTCGCGACATAAAATGCGATAAGTTGGAAAACAGCAAGCATTGAAATTATAACAAACTACCGATTTTGCAGTTACTATTTGGTCCAAAGGCTGTAGAAGCCACGCGACGATTGGTCAAATTGATTCCATTCGCCCAATAGGAGACCTGTTTCTAAATACAGTAGTGGGGATTCCCCAGTCGAGAGACCAGATTACGTTCCGGAGGACACTTTTGCTAGGAGCACTACGAGAGTAAAGATGTAGTCATTATGTTTCGCCCTTTTTGGGCAGGTTTATAAGTTTATTTCATTAGTTAATGTAGGAGCTAGTTTGATTTTTTATTAATGTTTAAATTTACTAGTCGTGCCATGTCCTGAAAGGTTTAATTGTGTTTCTTCATCATGTACGAATAATTGTTTCTTCAAATAACCGCTAAGGTACGTAAACTAAGGTTAAAATATAATTTAGGGAAATTAATTAAGTGAAACTTCAATCAAAAGATTTTATCAACAAAGCCTGTTATTTTTCAAGTTAATAATATTGATTGAGAATAATCCTTTTGATTTTATTAGTGATGGAAGATACTTATAATTTTTTTCTACAGAAGTATAGAAAGTTTTCAGTTACGTTACATTTGAGTTATTGTTCCTGGAGATATATTATCGTAGAGTATTGCTGAAAGTCAGGAAGATAGCCTTTAAATTGAAATGAAACTTTTAAGAATTGTTCATATTGAGTTTATGACATTTTTTAATTTATATTTTTCAGACTCTGTTTTCTTATGTCATTAAGGCTTTCGAATGATTTAGTAAATTTTTATGATAGAAATCTTAATAGATGAAGAAGAAAGTTTTTCTTCTCCAGGAAATTAATATTAATGAATGTTCAAATTTTAATACAATTTAAATTATTTTCTATGTGTCTACTAATTTTATTTAATTAAAGGTGTATCTTATAAGGCAAACATTATCTTTCCTTAAAGTGAAATTTTCAATATTTTTTTCTTTTATTGTGTTATAAAGTGTCTTGTTTTATTAGGTGATAAATTCATAATTTCAGTTGATACTAGTTTTTGGACTTGTATTTGTAGGTAAATCAAATCATAAACTCTGGAATGTTCATTTTTAATTAAGGTTCTGAGCAGTTTTGGGCGAATGCCCGTTATTTACACTTGGATTGCGTCCTATAGTTCATAAATAATAAATAAAATAAATGTTGGCTGGCGCACAAGTTTCCAACAATACTAGCCGAGCTACTATATGAAAAATTATATTTGATTTTGCAAACCAAACGAAAAATATCATAAAAGTTAACATCATAATTAATGAAGTATTCATTTTTCTAAAAGCATTATATTAATTTATTACGAGTGTTTTCATAAAGTTGTTTTGTATATTAATGACACTCTGGCAAGTAAATTTGTTTTAAATCTGTTAAATTTTGAGAATGAAATCAGAACGTCAAGATAAAATCTAAATTGAATAACAGAATAAACTCCTGTTTTAGCTTTTGATGAATTGTAGGAAGAGTTAGAAATTAATGCTGTAATACATTTATTTACAGCGGTTCATGTGTGTCCCCAAACCAACTTCTTGTACTACCACCCCTTGGTTCCGCAACTTTATGTAACACCGCTTCAAGACACCCGTTCAGACGACAGGTCTAGGGACGTAAGAGGACGTCGCCGTCAAGCCAAATTCAACCGGTAAAAGCTCACCGCCAAAAACAAGGTACTGTAACCCCGACGATAAAGCAACGTACAAACCAACGAAAGTGCAGTGTAGTGAAACAAAGGTTCATTCGAGAATGTCAATAAAAAGTGGGGATTCAAAATTATTATGAAATGGGTTATATGGGTTACTATCGACGAAATTTGGGTTCAACGGGTTTTTTTCTTTCTTGAGTAATTTCATATTGAAATTGATTGGTTATTTTATGACTGATCTTGTTTGGTTTTGTGACGTATTGCTATCTAAACGGGGATAGTAATGCGCCCCCGAATCAGATGAAGAATGTCAACAAAGTAACATGATATTGTTGTTTCTGTTGTTCGATTTTAGCTGCCAATGTTTATTGAAACTGTTTGTATTTTTCTATTATTTCAAATTGTAGTGTTATTCTATAGTATAAACCTATTAAATCAGGCATGGCAAGATTAATTGAAGTTTTCTTGACTCTAGCCCGTTCACCTGCATGAATTAGGTATAGACTCAGGTATTTTCTAGATGTGTCGGCCTATTTCTAAATTCTAAATTTTATTCAAAATTATTCTTCTTTATCTTCTTAGGCACACGACAAGCGCGCGACCTAGCGGGAAGAATCGTACCTAAGTTTGTTTCATCCAGCTGAAAACTACAGAAACAGGATTCAGAAATTTAGACTTTTGCTCAAATTACCGAGAAAAATGCTCAAAGTAAACTGAAAAATATTTATAAAAATAACATAGACAACAGAGAATATTTATCTTATATAGAGATATAATATATAGAGTAGTATTCTTATGTTTTTATTATATGGATATCGAACGGTAATCATTTAACCTCAAAATTCGAATTCTATAATGTATATTTGCTACTTTTCTCATTGCTTGAGTTGGAATAATAATGATCAATAGAAGAGAACTATTATTTATTATTAAATGATGAGAATTCGTAAATAATGATTATTTAATTATGATTTAGATGAACATTATTCTTGTTTTGGATTTCTAGATTGGGATTTTATCATAAATGTAGGGTGGCCATTGAAATGATTCTTATCTAAATCTAACCACAGTCATTGTTACCAACTTAATTTTTGTTTTCGTGCACTCCATATAACCCACCAACTATTTTGTGTTGCCATGTTGCAAATCTGGAGTGCAGAAAAAAATTTTCCCGCACTAGAGCGGAAAAGTGATTCTTTGCGTTCTGTAATCAATGCAGGAATGGCCACTTTTCAAGGTAACTGTAGGAAAAATAAATAAATGAATATAGTGAGGGAATAAAGGACGTTCTGAAGACTTTAAACTATAATATTTTGAATGAAGTTTCTAGCTGATGGATTATAGAGTAGTAAAATATAGTAGAATTACTCCAATGTAAGGGAACAGTTTTGGGCTAGGCCTGTTGCCTTTTTCTAATCATGTATTTGATTTGTGCATTGGTTAATGTAAATGAATAAAATGTCAAAATTATATTTTGATTATAGTGTTTTATACAATAAATAAATAAATATAGTGAGGGAATATACGTTCTGAAGACTTTTAACAATAACATTTTGAATGCAAGTTTCAAGCTGATGGATTATAGAGTAGTAGAATATAGTAGAATTACTCCAATGTCAGGGAACAGTTTTGAGCTAGGCCTGTTTGTCCTTTTCTAATCATGTATTTGATTTTTTGCATTGTCAAATGTGAATGAATAAATGTCATAATTATACAGGGTGGGTGAAAAGTCCGAGAACGGCTTAATATCTCATACACAAAGGTAATTTGACGGTGGATGTGACTGGGGATCCTACTCAAATTGAAAAAAACTACTTTACAATGACTTTAAAAATCTTGTCCGCCATCTCGGATCTTGGAAGTAAGAAGCCTACAGATCTCGTTTGATTGTAGCAAGAGAGATACTGAAAGAGATAGTGCACGAGCATTGCTCACTTAGACTGTGAAGGAGTGATATACCCCTTTAGTGTCAAACTTTAAACTATTAATTTAAGCTAAAATTGAACTGTTCATTAACCAAAGTGTTAGATTGCAGTCAAATTACAGAAAAAAGAAGAGTTATAGAGTGATAGATAGATAGATAAATGTCTTTTATTTTCACTTTACAACATTACAAAAAGTTATGTCGGCGAAGTTGAGGCAATAGAGAGATTATAGAGTGATGGATAGTAGATTATAGAAGAATATAATGATAGAACATGGAAGCCGATTGGATAATATTTATTTCCACTTAATAGTTGGTGACGTTGTGCTTCGTCTTGAGTAAGAAATCTTTCTCAGATAGAAATTAAATACGCAAAATATGTATTTGCATATTTTCACCATGGTTTTCGAGCTGCAGATGAAGTTCTAAAAAGATAAATCGAGTAGAAATCACCTTCCAGACTGTTTTTCAAGGGCGTATTAGAGGAATTATATTGTTAATGATTTACGAATGTTACCTGTATCTGCAGACATCTGAAAGGAATTCATTATACTGGAGAGAAAGAAAGCATTGTAGAACACAATCAAAGTTTCTAGAATCACTTAAAAAAAGAAAATTATTTGAATAATTACTACTACTCACTCAATAAAGTGTATGATTGCCCAGTGATCGAATTTGAATTTCTATAATTACCTGAAACAAAAAATATTGTTCATTAATAATCACAATTTGATAAAATAGCGCATACATTTTATTGCAATATTTACAGATTTTTTTCAATAATTACTCTTCAATATTGTTCTACCATCGAATTTATCAATGAAGTTGTGGGCTCATAAAAGTATTTCAGTAATACAAGAATTAAACGACGCACACCTTACGAAGAATTCTATCTATGGAATGCAAATTCTTTAAATAATCCACTTCAATTGGAGACATTATCAAACGCTGAATTGAGAAAGAGACTTTATCAGCAATGAATTTCAGAGATTACTCAGAGTGAATTGCATTTTCTACTTCCAGAATTAACAACAATGATGAATTTGAACTGGAAGTTGGAAATCGCAGATACTTCATTGAGATTTGAAATTAATTTAAGATCAGTTTGTGACCAGGACGAGATTTCCACATATTGAAGATAATGGAACATAGTAGATATAAAGAAAATAAAAATCTCAGTACCCTTTTTTCAAAATATTTTATCACAACATGTTCCGGTCATTTATGCCATTTTCAAGTGAATAATTCATATCACTTGAAAATGGCATAAATGACCGAAACATGTTGTGATAAAATATTTTAAAAAAAGGGTACTGAGATTTTTAATTCCTTTATATTTATATTACAAGTAGCCCTATACAGGAAAGAGATAAATGAGATGGAACATAGTATTTCAACAATGAAGAATTTGAACTAGTATGTGGAAAATCGCAGATACTTCACATTGATTTCGAATTTAAAATTCAATCAATCAATCAATCAAAGAAATAGTTTTTTAAATTAATATACTGGCTTGATTTTGCCATCCTGGAGCTGCATCTATTTTTACTCCTAAACTAGGGATTGTTCAGGAATGTGAAACGTCTGAGGATGAGAAATTATGAGTATTTGTTATGGAATAGGTATATTATTTCATACAAACAGAGTTGCTCTCCAGGTATCAACACTTGGTAACAATATAACATTCAAATAATATACGTATATATGAGATTATTAACAACATTACATACATACAGTGTGTTTTGAATTGTAAATTGAGTGTTTAATTGATGAATATGAAGTGACACATAACCTACCTAGCTACATTTGGACTGTTGTATAAATTAGAATTGGAACCGTTTTGGGCTTATAAGCCTGTGCTACTTTTCTGTAAGTTGTGTAATTCTGAATGATCAAATTACTTAACAAGATACAATGTGGGTAACTCAATTAATAACAATAATTAACAAGAAACAATTTAGTTGATGATAAATCAGAAAACAAGCAATTTGTGATTAATTTGTGAACAAGACGAGAATGCAACAAAAATTCGACTGAGTCACTGTAAATGTTGTAGAACCGGTTCATGATGAAATAAAACCACACATATGTTGTCAAAATCTACAGAGTTTTATGTGGTACAGGACCATGGTTTCGTGACCACACAGGTCACATTTTCAAGCTGAATTTAGTCAGCTTGAGAATTCAAATTCAAATTTATTCCCACAAAGTAGGTACAAACATTTAACTATAAAATACAAATGCAATTCACCACAATCAATTCAAATAAAGAACATTCCCTACTAAAAAATAATAAATTGAGCAGTAATAGCATTAATACATGTATTCCTAACTACTAAGAGTTATAATGGACAATCAAACTGAATGGATTGAGGATTATCATTACATTATTATTCAACACTTCAAATAGCATAAGCTTGGTGGAAATCTACTGGCATAAGTGAGAACTTACCGCCAGTAGGAGTAGCGCCCCAATACTACTAAGAGAGGAAAAAAATGAATAAAGGATAAAAATACTAGTAGTTCTGTGAACAGTAGACCTCACGCAGTATTCTCATCCACAAGTACCTGATTGAAACTATAGACCTTCTGGAAATACAGCAACAGACTGGCTTCCACACATCTGTGTAATCACTTGTCAGCTGATTTATGATGAATAATTCTATAGTCTGATTTTTACTCTTATATTGACGTATGAAGGAGGCTCCTTTTTCCTTATATATTATCCTTGAAATGCAAAATTTCCAAAAACCTTGTATATACGTCGACGCGCAATTAAAAAAGGAACATACCTGTCAAATATCATGAAAATCTATTACCGCATTTCGCCGTAAATGAGCAACATATAAACATACAAACATTAAGAGAAATGCCAAACCGTCGACTTGAATCTTAGACCTCACTTCGCTCGGTCAAAAATAAATGCTGCACTCAAAGGTTTCTAAACATACGTAATTCTAATCATACGGATCCTTCAACAATATGTAAGGAAAAATATTTTGCAAGAGACCTTCAAAATGGAAGCTATATTGTTTTGAAAAATGTGCCTTTGTGGTCACGAAATTAGAGAATGCAACATATTAAAGATTGGATAATATTATAATGAGAGATTCCAAACTGGATAATTAAAATGTGTATGATGACATATCCTCCAGTTTGAAGTAAGATTGTAAGCCATTAGTTGCAGACGAACACTAGAATTCGACTTGAGCCACTTGTCCGGTGAAGGAGCAAGTACCCTAACAAACGAGGGGCAAGCTATGCAATAAGAACAACCGGCGCGCGTTGCGTTTTGCCTATTCAGCTCCCGGCCAGAGAGACGCGACAACTTGAGAGCTATTTTTTATACGTTCAAACCGCTTTTGGCGCATGAATAATCATTATACTAACGAGAGTTTCATATTATTTCAGCAGCTGAAGAAAAACTGCCGTCGGCTAACTGGGCTCCGCCATAATTAGCCTATTAGAGCCAGTAGAACAAGAACGATGGGTAGAGAGAGAGGGGAGAACACATTAGTAGCATATAACCGAGTGTCTTTGGAACTCACCACCACTCGACTGGAACATAACGGCCCTTCTCCCCATTATCCATCAGTGATAGCTTTTTATGGCCGCTTATACAGACATGCTAGTTACCAACCAGATACTGGAGTGGTATACTTCAAAAAGATTGTGCCAGTACAGAAGAGGAAACTTCAAGAAATAAATTTTAATAGTTTTCAGACTCAACTCAAGAAACGTCATATCCTAGAAGTTTCAACAAAATCGTTGAGAATGCAGTTGATTCATAACTATCATCAGAGAAAAATTATCAATAATGATCTTATCTAATACTTGGGAACATTCTTTTAAAATTTCAATAAGTGATTACAATTTCTGCTAGTCCAACATATTTTATGGGTTTTTTTAGCACTACAGCCCAAAATGAGCTTTGGCCGCCTCCACTACAGCTCTCCACTCTTCTCGGTCCTCTGTCATTTAGTTTCCATCCTCTACATCCCATTTTTTGGAGATCGTCTCTTTCTTCATCCTCCCACCTCATTCTTGGTGTTCCTCTCTTCCTTCTTGAATGTAGCCTCTGCTCAAATATTATTTTGGATATAGTTAAATACATATTTTATGGTTGCGTCTCAATACTAATGATATTATTTTCTATTGTGAATTCATTAATAATTAATATCATTGGGGAAACAAAATACATGAATATTCAAAATTTCTTTGGAAAACAAAATATTCTTTGGAATAAGAGACCAGATGAAGATACTCATCAAATTGATGGGAAAATGAGAAGAAAATTTACGATTAGAAACTTCACAATATTCATGAGAATAGGGAGAGATTTCAAAAACATGCATTCCGTAAGACATGACTTGAGACCCAAAAAACTTGGAAAGCATGGAAATGGGTATGAACAAGTTGAAATGTGACTCCTCACAAACCATCGAGAAGTAATTGAAGATTTGGTCTTTTAAAACTGTGAAATATTATAGAAATACAGAGTTCTATTGATATCATCAGCATAAGTTGGAATAACTTTTTTCTTTCATAAGAAGCATCGTTAGAGCCAGCGAATTGATAACAATGAAGTATATAAACTGTCTTGGAAACGAACAAGTATTCTAATTTTTTTTCTAAACCAGCCAAATAATAGTGATCAACCTGTCTGGGAATAACTCCTTCTCAAAGATTTTAAAAGACTACAGTAGACCCTCGTTAACCAGAGCCCCGTCAGCTCGGAAGTCTATATAGCCTTTCTGGATCGATTTTTTGAGAGAAAAATTAATATATAAATTAGAAAAAAGACTTTTCTAACAATTTACGGTTGTCCATAAAATTTTAGTTTAGGTTTGTGCATGTATTGTACAATGAAAATATTATCTTTATGTAATTTTGAAAGTTATGTGAGTGTAAAATAGTTATTTGATTATCTAGAGTCAAAAGTACAACTTTTTCTCCCTGTGGAAAAAGTTTGGAGCCCGAGAAGAAGCCGAGGCAACAATTTTCCTGAGGGAGAAATAGTATTTTTCGCTCGTGATGTACACAACATTTTTCCTCCATCTACATTTATAGAAACTGAAAATCAAATCATTTTAATAACTTATGTTATTGGTGACAATGTTTTCTAACAACATAATATAAAATCTAAAACCTAAAAACCGGTCGTCTGATTGGCACTGCCGATTGCGCTATCTATCGGCAAAAGTTGTAACAATTATCAGCTGAGCGGCTATCAAAAATGGCTGAATCCAGATCACGCGTTTCATATTTGTATTGCAGATGAAAAATGTTTGTTGGCTGGTATTTTGAATAGAATAAAATATTTTGAAATATGTATAAATTTTTATCGTCTACTAATATTAAGTATGTGATATCCTACAAACATAATATTTCATGAGTTGATCAAATTTCTGGTTGTGGTATTGAATTCAGTTGACTCAATGACAGACACCTCTATTATGCTTCCTCATCTGAGCTTAGACCTTCCAACATATTTCAAATATGTAAGTTATTAAAATAGAGATGCTTCCCATGTTACTTAAATGGAGGTACTTTTACGCTCTAGGGAGTTTTTCTTTTTTTTCGGCCCGAGAGCGAAAAAGTGACTTTAATATTATGTTCCAGGGAGTAAAGTAACCACTTTAGACAGTAGCTGGAGGAAAAGTAATTCTTAACAATGATACTGGCGGGTGAACTTGTCTGGGCTGGCAAGCCGAATTTGTATTTCAAAATGTTTATTGAAAGTATTGTGAGTGTAAGAAGATATATATTTTTCTAAAATGTTCATTTCTTGCATCTTTCCAAATATTCTGCAAGAATATGTCCTTCTCATAGTTTTTGGAGGATCTATAAGCTAGTTTCAACTGTGAAAATGGTAGTAGATGAAAAGTAATCAACCTATGTGTCCCATAATAAGACCGTCTCATAAATTTTAATAGACCGATCAGCAAGTATTCATGAATGAGGCGGACAGTTGGCAGAGCATGATGAGCGATGACAACCAGTGAGGAGCGGATTGTGAAGCGAGGAGAGGCCAGCTTCACACGAGTGCCAAAGGCCAGCTTCACACCGGCGCTTGGCGCATAGTTGGCCGACAGCACATAATCGTAATGCACAATTTGCAGCACGTACGGGCCACGCCGCGCCGCGCCATGCCACGCCACGGCGGCTCAATAAAGCCCGTCCGAGCTCACACACAAGTCCTGCTGGATTGCGTTTATCTTTTCACAAGTGATATATGGGCTATCGGTATGGAGAAAGTTGGACGGGCATCCCGGGTGTAGGGATGATTTGTGAGGGCATAAATCAGAGCTTTGTTCGGCCGCCATTGCCAGGTCACACACACCCCCTCCACCCCTCTCCGATCATGATGTGGGGGGCGGGGGTCGGTCTCAGACCACCACATCATCAGTACACACATGCACACACATGCTCGGCACTCGCGCGGATGCTCTTGTATTAGCCTTTTTATATTATTTCGCCCTTTTGACCCCAAACAATCTCAACGGCCACTCAACTGCCTCTTTTTCACGCACTCTCTCCCCTCCTCTTTCTCTCTCATTCCCTCTCATCACTCCTCTTTGTTCGCCGTGTTGCCAGTCTAACATCCTATTCTATATTACACTGTATCTTCACTACTAATATGTGGTTGTTCTTATCCCTGTATTTACTCCAATATAATAATTCCAGAAAGATATGATTGCGAAATTATCCTATTATATTAAGCGAGCAATTTCTATATATGGTTATGTGGTTATCTGGTTATGTATGTCCAACGGATCTCGAAAACGGCTCTAACGATTTTCACGAGATTTAGTAGGTTCATGATATAAAAATTCGCTTTTTGCTATTAGAAAAAACGACTAGCAGCTATTTTACAATAAATAATTAATCACTCACTGTGACAACGAGATCTTTCGGCAGGTCCGCCATCAACATTGAAGAATAAAAATTCGATTGCACTAGGTCTCATCCTTGGGAAAACTCGCTGAAGAACATGAAAAGGATAATATTATGCATAATTATTGGAAATACAGATGATAGTTTCGTCGTCTGTCGATCACAGAAGATATGGGAGAGAGACAGAATTATCAGCTGTTCAACTATTTGCAATCAATCAGCTTATCTCACGAGAAAAAATATCAATCTAGAAATTTTAATCGACTTGATCAAAAGATCTGATTTGTTGGCATGACATGGTATATCATCCTAAATTAGAGTATATCATAATTTTTAAAGTTAATCATTATTTTACAGTTTTAAGTGATTAGTGAGTGTTATTTTGTTATTCAATTTGGTTTGGCAATAATCTAAAAATTAGGACTATTCTGTTTTCAAATGTTTGGAGTGAAAATTGGACGTGAATTCAAGTGTATGGAACAAAACCTACTTTTTGGACAATTTATAGTGTATAAATCAAAATTCGGGGAAGAAACAGTTTTGGGTTGTGCCTGCTAGTCCTTCTCTAGTCATTTTAAAGAATTTTGTTCTGTTTATCAATAAATAAATAACGAGGGAAGCTCGGTGCCCCAATATTATTATTTATTCTCCGTGAGTAACATTGTAAGAATTACTTTCACTGATCATCCCATCAATCTTTATGAATATTATAATTCTTCTTATCTGCAAAAGTGTATTTTTTCTTTCTCTCCCAGTGTATCTCTCACACTATCTCATGCTCTCTTCCATTCTCTTTCGTTACCTATACTTTTCCGCCCTTGAGCTAATTATTGAATTTGATCTGTATTTGATTTTTTGTCCATTTTCCTCTCTAGTCATCTCCACACACTGACTTCTACCCACAAGATAGGATTTGAACCACTCAAGCTCCACATCAGTAACTCCCACATATTCCAACTTTTTCAACAAGATAGTGTGGTCCACACGATCGAAAGCTTTGCTCATATCAAGGAAAACCCCACTGCCTAGCTCATGGACTAAATAAACAATAATAAATAAACAAATTATGATTATAGTGTTTCATACAATAAATGAATAAATAAATGAAAATGAAGAAAAATAAAAAATAAGCGTACATACTAACCATACATACTAAATAAATTACTGTGTATTTATATTATCACACAATACTCTTCTCTCTCTATCACACCCTAACGTACTATATTTCACTCAAAAACACTTCACTTACATGGGCTACCCTTGAACAAATTAATAAAAAACAATATAAAAATGTTGTAGTACCCTTTATTTTTTAAAAACTTTAAAATAGTTCAACGACTTGTGTCGACTAGTTTTTTAACTTGTTTATTTATTTTCTACATTTCAACTTGAAAATGACCTAAGTTAGGGTCGAAACTCGAAATAGTCGTTGAACTATTTCAAAGTTTTTAAAAAATAAAGGGTACTACACAATTTTTATATTGTTTTTATTAATAATTATTATTGATTATTCATATTTCACTCATATATTCAATCTAATTTTTTTATTTTCAACTGAACGTTCTTCTCTTAGATTTTAAATTGTATTTCTCTCCAATTTAGAAGATATTAATCCACTAAGAACTTCATAACTCTCTTGTTATTTATATATTTATGTTTGACTTATGTTTTTCGACTACAATATTTTTTATTCTCTGTAACTTAATATTTTTTCTGCGTTGTAAATCTGACACTCTCCTAATCCACTGTCATTTTCTCTTGTCCACACTTTTTCTCTTGTTCAACACCCTCCCCCTACCCCATAATCCCGCCGATTGCCGACTCAGCAATTATTATTGCTTTCTGCTGCTGCTGCAGACTAGTGAGTGGATGACCACTATCACAATAGGATTCCACCGTCCTCGTGTAGCGCTCCTTTTATCGGCGACACTGTATTATTTTTGACTTGCGGCCGCGTCATTTCACAGCCTGTCATCATAATTCAAGCTGGCCGCTTCATTGTTTTCGAGTTGATTAACCTCCGAGCGGCGCGGATTCATCGCCGCGGTCTGTCCGTGTGAAAGGGCTTCCAGCTTACAGTCGGCCACTTTTGTGTACAAACTCATGCGCTGTGACCAGTGAACATGTCCACCATCTGATAAAGCACTACTCAACACTACTTGCTATTGTCACTTTTAGCAACCCAGCGCATTTACAATTTGTGTAATTTCATTTTTGATGGTTTGTAGTTATTCATCGTACTCAACATTTTTTAGTTATGAGCATTCTCAACAATTTTTATGTAATCTCACATTTGTTTATCCTATACTATTAAACGAGCAATTTCTGTTGATATGTTTATATATCTGTATGTGACCGGATCTCGAAAACGGGCTCTAACGATTCTCACTGGATTTGAAACAAAGTGGGTTTATGATATGAAAATTCGATTGCACTAGGTCTCAACCCTGGGATAACTCGCTGAAGTACATTGAAAGGATAAATACGTCCTTGGAAAAACAGCTGGAATTTTTGTCGTCTGTCGATATTCCTCAGCTAATCTCACGAGAAAAATAATCCAGCAAGCAAAACTTATTTTTGTTTATTTCTCTTTTTTTTAGAAAACATGCTCAGAAAGTTAATATTGAAAGTAACAGTTAGAGTAGTAACTTGTTAGTTCATAGTAACTTTCATCTTCAGAAAGTCCAAAATAGTAACTATATGCTGTTAGTGTAGATAGTGTAGAGTAGTACTTAGTATAAGATAAGATAAGATAAGATAAGATCTTTATTCGTCACATTTGTTTGCATAAATACAATATTTATCAAGCCATGACATGTCAATAATAGGAATACAATAAAACAATTACAAACATTACAATCATAACACATAGAAACACGTCAAAAACTATGAAAAGTTACATAATAGGATGAAAGGTACTCGAGTCAAGAAACAGTTAGGCATAAAAAACGAGAGATCTATGGTTGAAATAGTTCTTCAACCTTGTATGGGCAGCTATTGACAAGATAATACTTCAATCTATTTAAAAAAACATCCATTAGTAGTGTCATCCTTCAAGTAAGATGGAAGCAAATTGAACATTTTCATACCCCTATACCAAGGGCCTCTTCCTACCAGGTCTAATCTAATTCTCGGTAGCTGGAAATCATTTACATTACTTCTTGTTGAATACGTATGCGTGTGTCTGGGTTCCTCAATATTAATTCTATTTTTCCTGATATAAGTCACCAGCTCCTGTATATAAATTGCTGGTACCGTCAGAAGATTATTTCTTACAAAATGCGGTTTGCAACTCTCTCTAAATCCCAATCCATATATTATTCTAACAGCCTCTTTTTGCCTCAAGAAGATTCGATCCAATAGAGTCTGGTAACTTCCCCATAGCATTATGCTGTACCTAACCACAGAAATAAAATATGCATGGTATACACTCAGGGCTGCTGGAATGTCGTACAATAATTTCTAATTTATAGAATATTAACAAATATTCTAGCAAACATAGTATATCATTCTAAATGGAATTCATAGTATATCTATTTGTAATTGATGATGTGTATGTTTTTTGTAGTGTGAATAAATTGTTATTTTGATGAGTGATAGTAGCTCAACCTAGATTTTGATTTGGACTGTAGTATAAATTTGAAAAATATTAAATTAGGGTACCTTAAATTTTTTTGGAAAGCAATACTTTCCTTACCTATGGTAATAGGGCAAGGAAAGTAAAAAGGACAGTTGTTGTGCCTCCTCATATAACTGTAAAAATAATTGTACAACTGAGAAAATGAATAGATATAAACTATAAATTCAATCTTTCGTTACAAATTTTCTATGCTTTTATACTCCAGAGCGAAGCTCGGTCACCCGATATTTTAAGATTATTCATAATTTCTGACATAACATTAGAGTTCTCAATAATTCTAACGATCCTAAACTTCTACAGGTTTAGAGTCTAAACCTTCTACAGGTCTATATGGAGAGAGAACTATGGTAAAATTAAATACTTCATTAAAAGTTATTAATCATTTGCAACATATCTTATACTTCATTCTCATTTCTTATTATTTCTATATTATTACTTGTGATGTAAAATCACAAGTAGAATGTCATCATCATCATCATCATCTTCACTTCAGGGATTAGGTTTATTAATCAAACTACAAGTAAAATGTAAAATGAGAATAGTTTCTATTATATATAAAAACTTATTTTCTATAATAATAAATGGTAGAAATAAGCATCAACACTGAATTAATAAAAATAATATAAAAACTTGTAATACCCTTTATTATTAAAAACTTCAAAATATTTCAACTAATGCAACATATCTTATACTTCCATTCTCATTTCTTATTATTTCTATATTATTACTTATGATGTAAAATCACAAGTAAAATGTCATCATCATCATCATCATACTTGAAATGTACTACAAGTTTATATATTGTATTTATTAATTTGTACAAAAGTAACCCATATAAGTGAAGTGTTTTAATGAAAACTGTTTGGGATTGGGTTCACAGTGATGGGTACAACACAATCTTCATGGGTTGGATTTCCATGTTTTGAAAAGACAAACATGTAA
Source organism: Nilaparvata lugens (assembly GCF_014356525.2). Lineage (NCBI taxonomy): Eukaryota > Metazoa > Arthropoda > Insecta > Hemiptera > Delphacidae > Nilaparvata > Nilaparvata lugens. The sequence continues at coordinate 10,511,042 of NC_052506.1, forward strand.
ATAGATCACTACTCGCGATAAAGATAACGGAGTAAGAATAGATCATTCTCAACATACAGATTACTGCAAAATAAGTTGAAACTCGCTATGAAACATTAGAAATGAATAGTGATTAGGAGACATTATTCTTGAATGAACCAAAAATATGAATAAATGAATTTTTATGAGAAGATATGAGATGCACAGGTTGTATTTATAACACTCATTACAAGGCTTCCAACGACTCGTGTAAATAAACTCTTCTTCATAACTCGTCTTTCTCGTTAAGGACTCCCCCACCCCACGATTACCCTTCTGTATCACAAAATATGAATATAAATTAATATCAAAATAAAAATAAAATGAATTTTTTATAAAAAGAAATATAAGATGCACATGTTGTATTTATAACACTCATTACAAGATTACAAGGCTTCCAAGGACTCTAGTGAATAAACTCTTTTTCATAACTCGTCTTTCTCGTAAGGACTCCCCCACCCCATTACCCTTCTATATCACAAAATATAAATATAATAATATCAAATAGAAATAGATGAATTTTTTATAAAAAGAAAGATAAGATGCACATGTTGTATTTATAACACTCATTACAAGGCTTCCAAGAACTCTTGTGAATAAACTCTTTTTCATAGCTCGTCTTTCTCGTTAAGGTCTCTCCCCCCCTTACCCTTCTCTATCACAAAATATAAATATCAAATGATAAATAAATGAATTTTTTATGAAAATAAATATAAGATGCACATGTTGTATTTAAAACACTCATTACAAGGCTTCGAGCAGGGAGAGAAATGAGAAATGTCCAATTGTTTCTAGATCAGTGAAGGCTGGTAAGTTTAAGAAAAATAGATGGTTTAATCAGGATCTTCGTAATATGAGAGCTGTATTGATATTATATTATAATAGATGGAAATCGACAAGTAGGGAGGAGGATAAGAAGAATTTTAAAAAATATAAGAAATTGTATGCCTCTGCAATAACAAAGGCAAAAATAAAGGCAAATGATCTGTTAATTGAGGATTCTAGAAACAAGTGTAGAGTGGCATGGAATATTGTCAAGAGTGAGCAGTGTAAGAGAGCACCAAAGAAAATTTCTATTTCTGCAGAGGTTTTTAACAGTTATTTCATAAACTCAAGCATTCAGACAAATAATGGGGAAGTTGATGGTGCACCCAGTCATCTTGAGCTACTTGAAAACTTTGTATGGGAACGAAATGAGCGGGAAGACAATTTTCATTTACGACAGATAGATTCTTCCACCGTTAGGACAATTGCTATGCAGTTGAGTTCATCACGGACTGCAGATGTGTATGATCTATCTAATTATGTTATCAAGCACATTATAGATGCATACTGCTTCCTCTTACTCATTTAATAAACCTGATTTTTGTAACTGGGGTTTTCCCAGACTCTCTGAAATTGACAAAGATAATCCCTGTTTTAAAAAGGGGGACCACAGTAATCCAGAGTGCTACAGACCCATTGCCATAGTTCCTATTGTAAGCAAAATCATTGAAATGTGTGTATCGATTCAGCTTTATGAGTATTTTACATGTAAGGGTTTATTGTATTGCCATCAATATGGGTTTAGACCAAAGCATTCTACAGTGATGGCTATTGAATTTGTAGTGAATGAAATACTGAAAGGCTTTGAAAAGAAATTAGTAACTGGTGCGAAATTGATAGATTTGAGCCGGGCTTTTGAGAGTATCCACCATGGAAAATTGTTGGATAAGTTAAACTTCTATGGTGTTAAAAATAAGGAACTTAAACTTATCCAATCATACCTAATCAATAGGAAACAGAAAGTTGTGGTCGCTGACACGTCGGAAAATTCTCAATATAAGGAAGTACTAGCAGGTGTTCCTCAAGGCTCCGTACTTGGACCGTTTCTGTTTCTGATTTTTATGAATGACCTTCAGTCCAATGTTCACACTTTACCTGTGCTCTATGCAGACGATACCACTCTGATTAATTCTAATGTAAGTAGGAGGGTTGTACGGAATATGCTGAACCAATCCTACGTTGATGCAAAGCAATGGTTCACCTCAAACGACTTGTGCATTAATGAGAGCAAGACAGAAGAAATATTCTTCTCACTCAATAATAATGTATTAGCAGATGTTGGTGTCACCTCTGTTAAGCTATTGGGTTTGAACTTGGATTCAAAGCTTGATTGGCATGTGCATATCACTGAACTATGTAAGAGACTGGCTAGAGTTACATTTTTGCTCCGTAAATTAAAATTCTGTGTTAGCCATCAAGTTTTAAAAACCACTTATTTTGGATTGTTCCATTCTATTCTATCATATGGTGTTCACCTTTGGGGAAACTCAACCCATAGCATCAGGGCATTTTTGTGGCAGAAAAAAGCGATAAGAATCATAAGCAACCTTGGTGTTAGGGATTCATGCAGAGAAGCTTTTAGACAGCTGAATATTATGACCCTACCGGCACTTTTCATTTATCAAAATCTGTTACAGGTGAGACAAAAAATTTCCAGTTTTGATACCCAGTCAAATACCCACAATTTCAATACTAGGAATAGGGAGAATTTAACAGTGCCTCACGTTCGACTGAGGAAAACATACAAAAGCCATTATTTCCAGCAAATAAAACTATTCAACAGGCTGCCGCTAGAAATTAGAGCGCTTCCAGTTGGTCGTTTCAGGATGGTCGTTAGCAAGTGGGTTACATCTAAGTCCTTCTATACAGTGGAAGAGTTTCTGAAGGTGATATTGTTATTAATGTTTAGCAGAGTAGAGTTTGTATAAGAATTTTTCATAAAATAAGCATATTGTGATAATGTTACACTTGTGGTACAGTGTTGAGTGTTTTAGTTGGTTTTGTGTTTTGTTTTATTGTTTGATTGTATTCGGTTGATTCAGTTTTTGGTTGTATTGTCACTTGGTAATCTTTTGTTTGTATTGTGATTTCCGCCAGTGATATGATTATGTTATTTTTATTGTACTGTTTGTATTGTGACTTTTGCCTATTACTGCACTGTATATGTTTATTGGCAATAAAAAATATCTTATCTTATCTTATCTTCCAAGGACTCTTGTGAATAAACTCATCTTCATAACTCGTCTTTCTCGTCAAGGTATCTACCCCCCTTACCCTTCTGTATCACAAAATATAAATATCAAAATAAAAATAAATGATTTCTTTATAAAAAGAAATATACGATGCAAATGTTGTATTTATAACACTTATTACAAGGCTTCCAAGGACTCTTGTGAATAAAATCTTTTTCATAACTCGTCCTCCTCGTTAAGGTCTCTCCCCCCTTACCCTTCTGTATCACAAAATATAAATATCAAAATAAAAATAAATGATTTCTTTATAAAAATAAATATAAGATGCACATGTTGTATTTATAACACTCATTACAAGGCTTCCAAGAACTCTTGTGGATAAACTCTTTTTCATAGTTCGTCTTTCTCGTTAAGGTCTCTCCCCCCCATTACCCTTCTGTATCACAAAACATAAATATAGATATCAAATAGAAAATAAATGAACTTTTTATAAAAATAAATATAAGATGCACATGTTGTATTTATAATCCTCATTACAAGGCTTCCAAGAACTCTTGTGAATAAACTCTTTTTCATAACTCGACTTTCTCGTTAAGGCCCCCCCTAACTACCCTTCTGTATCTCGCTTTCTCCAATTATCTTTCTCGCTCCAACCTGCTCAATTTATCCTTTCTTCTCACACTAAATCTCCACTCTCTTTTTCTTTCTATCTTGGAGCATCACCCCCAGTTCTTTCTTTCCACTCAAGTTTGAACAGGGTAGAGAGGCTGCTTGAAGAAAAGGGTTTGAAGATCATCTTTTCATTTCGTCGCATTTTTCTCGGCTCTCGCCGTCTCTGATGGTAATTTAGTAATTATATCTAGCTTTGCAACAGCTTTGTGCAGCAGCACTTAGACGCCGTTTTTCTTCTAATTGATCTTTTGAAGCGGTTGGCCTTTTCTTACATTTTTTGTTTCAAATGTACATTTAATCATGGAGAAGCCAGATATTCGTTCATCTCTCATTTAATTTAAGACTATGTGAATCCAAGAGGTGACTCTACTTCAATGATCTCGATCGTTTGAGAATGTTCAGCTTTCAAATCCATCGATCAATTTAAACTTGATATGATTACTCGACTAAATTAAAACAGACAATCAATTTGAAAATACTTATTGGGAGTATGGATGAAAACGTTTTTGGTTCAATTGCCAAAAAACAAAAGTAGACTACAAATTTCAATGAACAAACTAGTTATTTGGAAATTCTTCTCCTTCTATATGCCGGCTCCGCGACGGAGATTGGCGATCATCAATGCAATCTGGATTCTATTGACTGCAGCTCGGAACAGAGATGTTGAGTCAATGTTGAACCACTCTCTCACGTTCTTTAACCAGGATGTTTTCCTTCTTCCAGGCCAGCGTCTTCCTTCAATCTTGCCTTCATGATCAACTGAAGGAATCTGTACTTTATTTAAGTACATACGTTGTTTTATAGGCATGAGGGATGGACATTAATGAAGGCATTGGAGGGAAAGCTGCAGGCGTTTAACTGTGGTTGTATTGGTGCATTCTTCGTATTTCATGGACAGAAAGGGTGAGGAATTCTGAGGTATTGGAACGAATTGGGACGACAGTAGAGGTTGTTTACTGTATTAAGAGTCAGAAGATTCAGTATTTTTGACATTTGGAAGTTAGATCTAATCAAATATCAAAGTTTATCAAAAATCTAAATTCGAGAGAGAAAATTTGAGGTATGCTTGTTTTTCTTCCCATCATTTCAACTGATAGAATGCATATCAATAATGATAATTCAGTATAATGTATTTCAGCTTGAACTGAATAAATGAATGAATAGATGAATTGATATAAAATATGATATATGATTTGGAAAACTTCCATAAAACGAATAATAATTTGAAAACTATGATCAAATAGGACCAGCATTATGTTTGATGGTTCTTTATTCGTATATACCAGAGTTACTCGAAATAATATTCGTGTATGTCAGAATTAAAAAAAAAACGATTAGCTCTATTTTCGTAATATTATCAAGAATGGGCCTACTATACAAAATGCTACTTTTTCATTAGGACTACTCTTAAATGTGGATAAAAATTAGAAATCTAAGTACCCTTTTAAAATTGTTCAATCACGACAAGTTTCGGCTATAAATTAAATGATGCCGAGAGTTGATAGGGCTGATTAAGACTTGATAATGGCATTATAAATAGCCGAAACATGTGGTGATTGAACAATTTAAAAAGGTAATTGAATTTCTAATTTTAATTTATACCTACTATACAAGTATGTTATCAAAAATAATAATGGAGCAAAAGTTTCTCATAAATTAGATAAGATTAGATTAGATTTCTTTATTTATGTATGTTACAATATTTACTGGCTTATACACTAATTTACATTAAATGACGATAATGCTGGTTATTCAACTAATTTCACAAAGTATAAATAATTAATCAATGTGAATAAAAATAGAATGCAATTAGAATAACGATAGTATAATAATGTGATGTAACTTCATAAATCGGCGGTGTTTCAACAAATAATTGTCGATTCTTTTAGAAGGATATAAAATTGAATGAAAATACTAAGAAGTTGTCAAAAAACCACTGATTTATTGGTGATCAGAAAGACCGGTTTCGGTTATTACACCATTGTTAATCTCTGATAAACAATCTCTGTTTGAAGAAACTTCATTTCTGTTTATCAGAGATTGACAATGGTGATAACCGAAACCGGTCTTTCTAATTATCAATAAATCAGTGGTTTTTTGACAATTTCTTAGTCTTTTTCATTCATATGAATAATTACCACAATATCAACTTCTCAACTACACAAAAAGGATATAAAATATCCTTCTCATTAACACACGACCCCGTTAAATAAGGGAAAAGTGAAAAACTTGACTAGGAACATTTTCACTATCCCATTGTGAAAGTTCAATATCAAGCAATACATTTTCAACTGTCAACTTTTCATTCGTGTATTGTACACGATGAATGAAACTCCAAATTTTCGGAGATTTCTACTGGCTCAAAGTTAAGGCTGTCCAAAAGCTAAAAATAAACTTTCTACTCGTGATAGTTTTAAAAGTTTTTCGATTTGTATATTATCAAGCTATCAAAATGAAAAAGTTTTCTTAGGAAAACTTTTTTTTCTGATCATTACTTTTTGAGATATGAGCGCCTGAAGTTTGAATTTTTGAGACAGAACATTTCAAATTCGGTAAGAGATAATTCAATGAGATTTAGAGGATAGATTCTTCATGGTATTGTTGATCTAGTGAAACAAAAATTTTCTAAAAATATCAATTTAAAAGTTAACTGAAAGTTATTTTTAGTAAATTGAATAACTATCTTAAAAATTGATATTTTCAGGAAATTTTTGATTTACTAGATCAACTATACCATGAAGAATCCATCCTCTAAATCTCATGGATTTATCTCTATACCGAATTTGAAATGTTCTGTCTCAAAAATTCAAACTTCAGGCGCTCATATCTCAAAAAGTAATGATCGAAAAAAAATGTTTCCTGAGAAAACTTCTACATTTTTATACCTTGATGATATACAAATCGAAAAACTTTGAGAACTATCACGAGTAAAAAGTTCATTTTTAGCCTTTGCACAGCCTTAAACTAGATCTATAACTCTATGACCGTGAATCTCTGAACAAACTTGTAATTTGTAGTGGACAGTGCTTGCTTGATCGAACATGGTGTAGCAAAGGAGTGAGTATTTATGGCGTGAATGAGACTGAAGCCTAGTTTATGGCTAATAAACCGAAGTGGCTGAACAGAGAGGTCCCTCCCGCCCCCGTCTAGCACAAGCAGGCTATCTCGTGACAATGGCTTGCCGCCTCCACTACCTACACCGCCTCCGCCGCCACCACCGCCTCCGGCCTACCTAGCTTGTCACCACTCTCTTCACTACCTCGGTTCGTGTAGCCGGCTAGCCCTATCACTAAATCATTACATTCAATCACGATACCCCTTTATTACTTCGTAAATACCAGCCTCGGTTTTACACCGCAAATACATCATTGCCGCTACGTCTCACTGGGCTCAATTCTATAGTTTCTATTTATTACCTTGCTCGTATCGGACAATAACCATATTTTTATGATGAGGTTCTAAAACAGTATTGGTCACTGGTTTTTGAGTCTCTTCATTTGATTCGTATTATTTCTCATATAGTGAAACAACAAAATAACATTTTAAAAAAGGTTGTGGTACCCTTTATTATTAAAAACTTAAAAATATTTCAACGACTAGTTTCGACCATAACTCAGGTCATTTTCAAGTTGAAATTGTTAATAATTAACAATTATTGTTTTCAAGTTAATTGACAATTTCAACTTGAAATGACCCAAGTTGTGGACGAAACTAATCGTTGAAATATTTTTACCATAACTTAGGTCATTTTCAAGTTGAAATTGTCAATAAACTTGAAAACAATAATTGTTAATTATTAACAATTTCAACTTGAAAATGACGCAAGTTATGGACAAAATATTCCAACGATTAGATTCGACCACAACTTGGGTCATTTTCAAGTTGGAATTGTCAATTAACTTGAAAACAATAATTGTAAATTATTATCAATTTCAAGTTGAAAATGACCCAAGTTATGGTCGAAACTAGTCGTTGAAATATTTTAAAGTTTTTAATAATAAAGGGTACTTCAAGTTTTTATATTGTTTTTATTATCTTGTACAAAAGTAGCCCATGCAAGTGAAGTGTTTTTATGAAACAACAAATTATATCTGGGAATGATTAGATCATGCCTACCTATGCGAAGCAGTCCTGTTGTGAATGAGTGATATTATTTTGAAACCTCATTATATTAACTACGTTATTTTTTGTTGATATTTAACCCAAATTGAATTGAGAAGGTGGTGTACTTCTGAATGGATAAAAGCTCACGATTGAAGGGTGTCTGAAATACAGACATCGAGCTCAAAATGAGAAAACTGGTAAGTTAATATCTTTTAACAAGGAATCATAATATGATTTTTTGATAAAAAAATGACAACATATTCACAATCACAGGAAGAAAGAGTCATTCATAGATTACTGAAAACAGTACTGTTTGCTGGAGAAAATTTCAATACTGAAACAATTGTATCTATCATCTATGATAACATCTATGCTAGGTGTCCAATGTAAAAAGAAGGATCTCTGAAGAAAATGACAAAGTCCAATCGGATGCAAATTTTTGGAAACATATAATTCAATGACAATTGATCCAATGTGAATCTGACTACGTTTATGTGATCATGTTTTTTACTGATATCCTCATCAATATATTCTGGTACATACAAATCACATGCATTAATAAATTATTTATTTGTAAGTCACGTGATAGATAAATGTATGAGTGTGTAATTGGCAATCATTACCAAGAGGGATCTGATTATAGTAAGCTTTCAGAAGATATACTAATGACTTCAGGAAAAGTTGGACTTTAACCTACATTTCATCAACGGTTTTCAAGTTCTAAAACAGTTTCTGAACGAATAAAATAATCCCTTGAAATCTACATAGAACTGTAGAAGTGCTACACAAATGGAAATGCTACTGAATTGTTGTTATTACTACTATTGCTACTGAATTGTTATGATTATGATTATTATTATTATTATTTCATTTGTAGTATTATTTTAGGATGTATAACTATTATGATGTAGTATGAAATTTGAATACTCCTCAATTAGCTCTAAGCTAGAGGAGCAACAAAACACTGTATGTATATGATACTATGTAACTTAAATGAAATAAATTGAAATTGAAATTATTATTATTATTATGATTATCATCATCATCATCATCATTATATTATTATTATGATATCATCATCATCATCATCATTATTATTATTATTATTATCATTATTATTATTATTATTGTAAAGACAATAACTTGAACACTAAGTCAAATAAATGTTTTATTGAGTACTGATATTATTCAACTTCAAGACGGACTTTTGAGGAGGTCTTTCATGAATTTGTAACCCTCCATATAGGTCTTCAATGATTCAAAAATGGCCGACACGAAAAGGAAAACTTTTTCGGCAATGGAAGGCATGTTTTTGAACTGCGACGTGAGTATGGTGAGGTAACTTCTGAAAATTCGGTCGATGATATCCTCTAGATCCGGTTCATAATCCTGATCACCTAGCAACCAATGAAAAACACACATAATCAGCATTGCAACGGCATACCAATTCAACAGGCTTGATTAATTGAACAATAGCATTTCCATTTGCGACAATTAGATCGACGGAGAGGGGAGCCACTACTGATTAAACCAGGGCCACGCATGAATTATTCATATTAACAGCAAATCATCCCAGCCCCTTATCTGGATTATTATGAAGCATACTATTTATTAATAAATGAGATCGAATTCATATAGGATCAGTTTATTAACGTAGTTTATAAATTATTCTATTGGAAATGTAAATTCTTATATTCGATTATCACTAGTTGGGAGAGAACCAATCAACCACAAAGCAATCCGTTTAATGAGCCTGGTTCACGCCAAGATCACACACTCTCTATATCGACAGGTCTAGTAATATTAGGTCTAATAATAGATCCAATAAGGTCTAATCTAATAATAGATCTAATAAGGTCTAATAATATTCTATTATATTAAATAATAATAATAATAGAATATTATTTATTGATATATCAATATAGAATATTATTAAATATTATTAGAATATTATTTAATAATATTAGAATACAGGATTAGGTTTAACACTCACATTTTCAACATTTTTAGGTTGTTAGATTGAGATGGTTCGTAAAAATATTGATGGAATAACCTAAGTGCTGTTATTAGTTGTTCCCTTTTTGTATAGTTTAAAAGTAGATATTGTGGTAATTATTCATATTAAATAAAAAGACTAAGATATTATCAAAAACCACAGATTTTATTAAAAGTAGAAAGACCGGTTTCGGTTGTTACACCATTGTCAATCTCTGATGAACTAAAACTGAATTTGGGATTGAGATAAGCGCTTGTAGTGGAAAGTTGTGTTCTTGTTAGCTCTGTGTTTTGAAGTCGATCTTGATTGTTCCAGGAAGTTGAATTACCAAAACTGTGACCAGTTCGTTGTGATAGTGTGCTGTTGATATTATGCATAAGTATCAGATTTGTTTATTGGATAATTTATAAGTTATAGTGATTTTAATCCATAATATTCAAAGGTGAGGTTAGGTTTGGTACAGAAGAGCCGAAATGTTCAGAAGATAGCAGTTTGGACTTTGTACTCAACACAATACAACAATATCTATATACACAATACAATTCGAAGTACGTCTGCTACAGCTGGGTGAGAGTGTTCTTATCTCTTAGTTTTGCTTTGTTTATATTTCGAACTGAATGAAAGATTACAGGACTTGGCCCATCTAATGATATCAGCTAGGCCTACTGCAGAATTAAAATAAATATTGAATAAAAGTTTTATTTAGGTACTAATTTGCTTTTAGCGAACAGAATCACCGTGCTTTTCCTTTCATTTCATTTCACCTTTTCTCATGCCTTTCTTTTCAGGAGCTACCTCATCTCATCCAATGCCTTGATAGCTCTCTTGGCGTTTCCTTCATTTCCTATCTTATCTATCCTTTTATTTCTTTCTCATCACTTGAGATCGTGATTCTTACCAAGGGATAGAATGACTAGGACCCGGAATGAATGTGACAAGGCGAGTAGTCACATACATCAAAGTCTAAATAATATGAAGGACGACCTAATTAACCAAGATGTAGCGGAATTGGCAGTAGCGGTTCATGGGATTTTATCAGTGATATGTGATAAGTATTCAAGCGAAGCAATAATAGATTTGGTGCCTGTAATTACGTCCCTTTTCAACAAATACGACGCGGCCATGAAGGTAAATAACGACTTACAACAATATCTCAGGGATATGGCTGAGGAAAATAAGTTGTTAGTAACCTCCTTAGAAGTAGAGAAAAACAAAAGAAAACTTGATTTTGAAGATTCTCTGCATTGCGAAGAATTAACTGATAAAGAAATAGAATCCCTTAAATCGGAAATAAAAACTATGAAAACGAGTCAGGCTACATTGAGACAGGAACTAGCAACAAAAAATGAAATTATTCGTCTTCTGAAATCAGATAGTGAATTTCCACCCTTATCTCAACCAGCATCCGAGATAGTGTTGGGGAGGAGTGATTCGCGTTTCGCTTTGCCTGCAAACAGAGTTACTGTGAACAGAACGCGGACACGCGAGTCTGCGGCGCCTGTTTCTCAAACGCAGCAAAAAAGGTCTACTAGAACTCGGACTTTCAATATTCAGTTTTACGCTGATAGCCAAGGGAGAGATGTCTATAAACATTTCAGAGATGAGAATCATACACTCTCAAGCATGATTAAACCTGGAGCAGGATTCAGGAGGTGGTGAAGGAGACTGGTGAGGTGAACGCCAACGATGTGCTTGTTTTTCTTGCCGGCACAAACGATATAGCCTGCAATGAGAGGAAGGAGCTACAATCTGCGCTTAGAAGTAAACTACGCGACCTGCAGAGCCGACGTGGAGGTCATGTGCTGGTGTTCTCGGTGCCTCATAGGCATGACCTGCCGAGATGGTCTGCGATCAACAAGGAAGTCCAGAGAGCAAACAACGAGAACTTCATTCTTTGCAAAAAATTTAAAAATGTTTCATTTGTTAATATAACGAATATAGGAAGAAGATTCCATACATCAATGGCCTTCATTTGAACTCTTTAGGCAAAAAGTTTGTCTCTCAAAAGATTTTAGAATTGGTGCATCAGCTAGCCAACACAACGGAACTAGTTCTTGACCCAATCCCCTTGAAACACAATAACGTCAATCATTTTTTAGGGCACAATCTGATGAAATAAGATCAAGTAGAAGTGATAGTGATTGTATGAATCCAAACAACAAGGGTTATCCTAGCTTAGAAACAAACAAAAGCAAAACAACAAATCTGAAGAAAATAAAAATGTTTTTAATAAATATTTGTTCTCTAAGATCCAAACTAAATCAACTAGAGCTAATCTTATCAGATAATTCTACTGATGTTGTGTGTATCAATGAGCATTGGCTTAGTAATGATGAAATTAAACTTTATGTTCCAAGTGGTTTCACCCTAGCTGCCTCGTACTGCAGGTCTCCCCCACTCACACATGGTGGCTCATCCATATTAGTCAAAAACTCAATCAAATATAGTTCTATGAATGTTAGTAACTTTTGCGTAGAGAAGGTTTTCGAAATATCAGCCATAAAACTCGTCCACAATAAAGGTATAATAATAAGTGTATACAGAACACCGGACTCCAATATTCAGGACTTTCTCAGCAAGCTAGAAGAAGTTTTAAATTATATCACTGAGAAATCCTACTCTTTCATTGCAATTGCTGGAGACTTTAATCTTAACATTCTTGAATTACATAGACCTGAAATCCAACAATTTTTAAATGTCATGAGATCCTTTAATCTGTATAACGTGCACTCCCTACCAACAAGAGGAAAAGCAAGCTTGGACAATATATATACATGTGTCAAGTCCGAACGTATTGAGTGTAAACTGTATGATCAGGATCTGATATCAGACCATGCAGGTATATTTGCTGATCTCTCCGTAGATATTGTCAGAAATTTTAAAAATAATAACAATGAGACAGAAATCCATAAAAGACGTCTCATTACAACTAATAGGCTTAATAACTACAAAAAATGTCTCTCTAGTTATAACTGGTCATACATATGCAATGTCTGTGATACAATTCTGTGATGTCTATGTTTATTAATGTTTTAAAGTCCTATTTTGATATACACTGTCCTGTAATTAATTATAAGCCAAAGTCTAAATCTAGTCAGAAAAACTGGTACACGCCTGAATTAAAGCTCATGAGGGAGCACCTAATGATGCTGTATAATGTTTGGAAGATAACTAATACTGAAAATGCCAAAGTTATATTTAAGAATTACAAAAAACAATATTGTATAGCTATTGATAGAGCGAAAATTATGGCAAATGATGATGTTATCTGTAAATCCTCTAATAGGAGTAGAGCAGCATGGAAAATTGTAAAGAAGGAAATAGGAAATGACTCAGCTCCTCAAAAAATTAATATTTCACCAGACATACTCAATGACTTCTTTGTTAATGTGCCAAATACTGTATCCAAAGATCTAAACCAATCTTCGGTGACCTATGCTGAACTATTGCATAATTTTAAGTTTGCTGAGGGTATTAATAGCAGCACTCTTGAATTCTCATTCAAAGTGGTCAAACCTGAAACTGTGATATCCATTGTGAATAATTTAAGCTCCTCAAAAAGTGAAGACTGTTTTGGTCTATCGAATTTTATTTTAAAAAATATAATTGAATCAATTTTGACACCATTAACTCTGATGATAAATATAGTCTTACTCACTGGTCAATTCCCCGATTGTTTGAAACTATCATTGCTCAGCCCAATCTTCAAGAAAGGTGATCGAGAATTACCAGAAAATTACAGGCCAATAGCAATTGTACCTATCATAAGCAAAATAATTGAGGCCTGTATTTTCTATCAAATGTACGAATACTTCTCAATCAACAAATTGCTGAATGTAAACCAATTTGGTTTCAGACCTGACTGTTCAACTGCAATGGCCGTTGAAAAACTAGTCAACTTCATCCTGGATGAGTTTGAAAAGAGAATGGTTGTAGGGGGAAAAATGCTAGACTTGAGTAAGGCTTTCGACATTATACCACATAATATTCTCTGTAGGAAGCTTGAATACTATGGGGTCAGAAACAAAGAGCTTAAATTGATCGAAGACTACCTTAGCAATAGATATCAAATTGTTAAACTTAATGATGAAAGATCTGAAGCAAAGAAAGTATTGGCTGGAGTGCCGCAAGGTTCAGTCCTTGGACCTTTTCTGTTTTTGGTCTTTGTTAATGATTTTAATGATAATGTACCTTGTTTTTCTGTGCTATATGCTGATGAAACCACCATTCTTAGTGCCAACAAGAGTGTAGACAATGTGGTGGACAGTTTAGATGCATCAATTGCAAGTTGTAAAGAGTGGTATAGTGCGAATTGCATGGTTCTCAATGAGGGGAAGACAGAAAATATAATTTTCACACTTAGAAATAACTTAAACGATATCCACCAAACATGTATGAAACCTGTCAAACTATTAGGCATTGTATTGGATAGTAAATTAAGCTGGTGTAGTCACATTGAGCACTTATGCAAAAAGCTATCAAGAGTCATTTTTCTCTTAAGAAAACTAAAATCCTGCGTTAGTTGTGATACTTTGATTCTTACTTATTATGGTTTGTTCCACTCGCAACTAAACTATGGTCTTAGACTTTGGGGTAATAGTAGTGAGGTGAAAAAAGCATTTGTATGGCAAAAAAGAGCTATTCGTTGTATTGCTGGTTTGAAGAGTCAGGAAACATGTAGGAACAGCTTCATAGATTTGAATATAATGACCCTTCCATCTATGTATATCTATGTCAATTTAATATATGTAAAAAAAAATATGAAATTTTTCCATAGACATAGCCATCAACATGAGTATCAGACCAGACACCGAGAAAACCTAGTAACTCCAAGTATCAGGCTACACAAGTCACACAGAAGTCACAAGTATCAGCAATATATTTTGTTCAATAAACTACCTCAATCAATCAGAAACCTGCCATATAAAGTATTTGCGCTTACTGTATCATACTGGCTGAAAAAACAAGCATTTTATTCAATTGAAGAATTTCTCGCCCATGACTTGAGAAGTTTGACGTACCGGTATGGTTTGATGTATCAGCAATAGTTTTTAATAAATGTTTTCTGATTTATACTTTAAGTATGTTTTATGTTTGTAATTTATGTTTCAACATGCATACATGTTAATTATGTTTCTTGCATACTTAATGTTTATGACTATTTGACAGCTTATTGAATAATATGCTCATTTTAATGGAATATTATAAATGTATGATTATCAGGTTACCCGTGCTCGTTAGGGTCTAATTAGAAACTTGACAAACTGAAAACTTGACCTACTGAAATCTTGAAGAATTTTCAACAGGCCCATAACCATCCTCGGTAAATTAAGAATCTTTATGCAAAATTTCAAGCTAATCAGTCCAGTAGTTCAGACGTGATGATGCGTCATTCATGAATTTCCTAACCCGTACGTGTATAAGCCAACTCTTTCCTCAACTGGTAGTTCTGTGAACAGTAGACCTCACGCAGTATTCTCATCCACAAATACCTGATTGAAACTATAGACCTTACGGGAAGACAGTAATTGACTGGCTTCACTACACATCAGTGTAATCACTTGTCAGCTGATTTATGATGAATAATTATTCTATAGTCTGATTTTTACTCTAATATTGGCGTATGAAGGAGGCTACTTTTTCCTTTTATATTATCATTGAAATGCAAAATTTCCAAAACCTTGTATATACGTCGACGAGCAATTAAAAAAGGAACATACCTGTCAAATTTCATGAGAATCTATTACCGCGTTTCGCCGTAAATGCGCAACATTTAAACATTCAAACATTTAAACATTTAAACATATAAACATTTGAGCATTCAAACATTTAAACATTAAGAGAAATGCCAAACCGTCGACTTGAATCTTAGACCTCACTTGCTCGGTCAATTATGTTATAGATTAACCAAGACATAAATGATATTGGTAGACCAAAATATTTCCTATATTATACTGATTGAATGAAATACCACACGAATCACGTATTACAATTATTTATTGGACTTGACAGATAGAAATTGTGCAAATGCAAACGTAAACGTGATAACTTTCAAAAACAAAGAATGAGCTTTGAGGTAGAAGTCCAGGGCATCGGGCAGCCAGTCGTGGAAGGTTGCCACCATTTTCGATAAACTTTTGAGGTCAAAGTTCAACAACCAATCTCCTGAGGAAATAATCTCTCTTAAGAGATCATCGTCTGTACCTTTAGAAATAAAATTTTCTGTAAGGAGGATAGCTGATACAACTTAATAAAAAGTATATACTTAATAAGGTAGCCCATGTGAATTGAGTGTTCTGATACAACTTGTATGACTAATAGGATAGAATTCTTCAATGTTGTTTTCCATCACGAACTGCTTATTATTAAATCACTTTTTGCTTTTGGAAAAAACGACTAGCAGTCAGATATTTTACAATAAATGAATAAATCACTCACTGGACAACGAGATCTTTCGGCAGTTCCGCCATCTTCTTGGTTGTCAACCAAGTCTGGTTGTCAACCTATCTGGTTGTCAACCAAGAAGATGGGGCGGAACTGCCGAAAGATCTCGTTGTCCAGTGAGTGATTTATTCATTTATTGTAAAATACTGCTAGTCGTTTTTTTCCAAAAGCAAAAAGTGATTTAATAGGATAGATTGATGGAGGCAAGAAGAGAATAGAATATTTCATCTGCATTTCCAATATACCCTCATTAATGGATTGATCTGTTGTTGTTTAAGGCTGTCCAAAGGCTAAAAATAAACTTTCTACTCGTGATAGTTCTCAAAGATTTTCGATTTGTATATCATCAAGCTATCAAAGTGGAAAAGTTTTCTAATGAAAACATCATTACTTTTTGAGATAAGAGCGACTGAAGTTTGAATTTTTGGGACAGAACATTTCAAATTCGGTACGATATAAATCCATGAGATTTAGAGGATGAATTCTTCGTGGTATTGTTGATCTAGTAAAACAAAAATTTTCGGAAAATATCAATTTTTGGAAAAGTTATTCAATTTACCAAAAAAAACTCAACTAAAAGTTATTTTTAGTAAATTGAATAACTATCTTGAAAATTGATATTTTCAGGAAATTTTTGTTTCACTAGCTCAACAATACCATGAAGAATCTATCCTCTAAATCTCATGGATTTATCTCTTACCGAATTTGAAATGTTCTGTCCCAAAAATTTATACTTTAGGAGCTCATATCTCAAAAAGTAATGATCAGAAAAAAAATGTTTTTCTGAGAAAACTTTTACATTTTGATAGCTTGATGATATACAAATATCACGAGAAAAAAAGTTTATTTTTAGCCTTTGCACAGCCTTAAACTATACTGGTGACAGCTGACTGTCAAGACTGTTGTATAAAAATTAAGCAGGATAAGGATATTCATAGAGGTAAGCATTCATATAAATTCACATTGAATTTGAGTTTTTAATTTTGGATATGAACCATGATTAAAATATATCCTATTATGAAACTATGTACATTTTCAAATAATACTGCAATGCATGAGAAGAAAAAACTGATAAGATTCGTATATAGCTTTTTTGTGGAGATTCCCTTAGGCTAGCTGAACACACATCAATTTTTGTTCGTACGATATTTTGCCGTCCTTATGAATTCTATCAAATTAAAGGAACTTGGCAAACATCATCTGTTTACTCCAATAGAGTTTATAAGGACAAAACATCGTACTAACAAAAATCGATGTCTGTGTGCAGAGCTTTAGAAGAAGATTTTAGAGATTGAAGGAAAAACAACATTTCGAAACGAATGAGATTGGAATGAAAAAAGTGAGATGATATCAATTATTGAGAACTTGATTTGCTAAACGAGCATCTTGTTTCCATAGACTTGGAATTTTCACTATAGAGAACATTTCAGGCAGTTCAATAGCATTCCTACTTAATAATATTTTTATAATATTTATTTATTCATTAGGTTAGCTTTTTAAGATAAATAGTTTGATGGTTTCAAATAAAAATTATCGTTTATAATGAACTGATATGGTTTCATACAAAAATAACATAAATAATTCCATTATTGGAAATACAATATAAATTATCATAGATTCTTCATACTAATTTAAAAATAGAAAATATGAACGGAGGGCCTTCAAATCTGATCCATCATACTTTTCTCCATTTATTCAAAGAAAAACTTATGAAAATTTCGCATCATACTATCAAGAGACGTTTGGCTATGATATGTTTCTAGCTTAGAAAATAATAATAATTTTTATTTATTTAATTATCCAGAATTAACCAACTTACAGAAAAGTACCACAGGCTTATAAGCCCAAAACGGTTCCAATTCTCATTATAAAAATAAAATAAATAGAATAAAATTCTATTCTATTATTAACTCACCAATAGAATTGGAGATTTGAGTCCCATTTAGTTCCAGCATTTTGATCTTGTATGGTTTTTTGGTATTCACTTCCACAATTGATGTTGTACATAAATAGAAAGCTACTATAGCTGAATTCAGTATCAACCACTTCATACCTGCAGTCACTTACAATGCCTTTTTATCCTGATGAAAATCTAGAAATTGAGTAAACAACATTAGGCAGGACTTTTCAAGAAAGAAATTTCACAATATCATTCTCAACTATGAATGATTGGGATAGGAACAACAGGCTCAAAGCCCAAAACTGTTCCTTTCCCAAATTTAGATAGAAATTGTCCAAATATAAGTTATGTTTACACTTAATCTTCAATGATGTAAACTGAATTTTATTGACTAATATATTCATTAATAAACTTTGTTCATGTTGAATACAGTAGAATAATAGGAGTCATAATTCACATGGTACTTGATAAAGTTTATTTTTAACAATCCAATGCAACTTGAAAAGGGAATGGTAGCTTAGTTGGATGATTTGAAGTGGAAAAAGGTAAATAATAGTATTATCGATGATATCAAATGGGAAAATAATTGGTGTTGCAATTCAATGTTTTTTTTCGAATAATTTCAACTTTCCTGATTCAGTGAAGAATTATTGGAATTGTTACATGTAAGGTACTTAATCTCTCATAAGCATATTTCTTATTAAACACTTTTTCTGTTTATCAAAAAGAACGACTTGCAGTCTGATTTTTCAATAAATGAGTTTATTGACTAAGGCTAGGCACACACCAGTTTGACAAGGCAAGACAAGACATGATCAGACACAATACTTCACATAGCTGCTTATGACGCAACACACACTGATTAGTCATTGCAATTAGACATGTCTTCATAGACAACTATGTGAAGTATTGTGTCTGATCATGTCTTGTCTTGTCTTGACTAACTGGTGTGTGCCTAGCCTTACTATGACAACGAGATCTTTCGGCAGGTCCGCCATCTTCATGGTTGTCAAACCATGAAATATACTGATACTATGATGAAATTTTGATGTTTTTCGTCACCAATAATTACGATATCTTCAGTTATCATTGAACTCAGGTTGTATGGAAAGTGTCAACAGAAAAAAGTAATGATTTTGATATTGAAAAGTATCTTACCTTATAGAAGTGTCCGAACAACAAGTATTTGATTCTTGGATGGGAGTTTTGAATCTCCAATGTTCAATATTATAAACTCATGTAATAAAGACAGTAGAATGAACGGATTGCAATATGGATTGTGAATGAGATTCCAGTGTTCAATATTATAAACTCATATAATGCAAACAGTAGAATGAACGGATCGCTGTATGAGATTCAAATATTTTGAAAAACCTACAATCTTTATAGACGAGTTCACTGAAAATGAACAAGAACAGACTTTCAATCTAAATGATCCATAGACAAACTGGATTGGCTTTATAAACGAGAGGTTCAAGGTAATTTCCAATAGAATAACAGCACTACAATGTTGGTGAAGAGAGAAGAAGTTCGTCGATTGATCAATTCCATAAATGGGAAGAATTGGATTGATTTACATGAGAGAACGGTACCAATGTGAACTACAACTGGAGTTTAATGTATTTATGAAGTTATCTAGAAAGCGTTGAATAGCAGATATGCTAAATTGTAAATCTATTCATGATTTCAACCACCATTATTCACAATTTAGTACTGTAAGGCTTCAAAGAGAATCTTGGGCATTGAATATTCAATAAAGTAGCGTACGATTCACTGAAGTCGCAAGTCTCAACTTTCAGTCTAGAGGTAAAGTCCGAACTCATTTTATACAAACTAGTCAAGTTCATTTGAACCAAGTTTCTGAACATTTTACAACTCCATAAACAGAGTAGAATTGAACCCTTTATTGTTTTTAAAACTATAAATGTTTGATGGCTTATACCTTTGAATGTAAATAAAAATATAAATCTGAGAACCCTTTTTAAATGATTTTGTTACGACATGTTTTAAAATGACATTAGTAGCCGGAACATGAAAAGTTGAAGAGGAGAGTTATTACAGTTTTGTAATAGAATATTGCTGAAAGAGTTAATACAGAATTTGAATTTGGAAGTTAAATTATAGAAGTAAATCGTAGATGCAGAAGCTGTTTATTTATTCATCTGTTGATTTTATTAAATTGTCGTTATCAAGAAAAAGTTTCTTTGGGAAATTAGTAATTAGATTACTTTACTTTTGGTATTACTTTACTTTTGGTATTACTTTACTTTAGTAATCATTAATTAAATTAGTAATTAGATGGTTTAATATAAGTAGCACAATCCAACAAAGCATGGAAAACCTTGTAAAAGATTTCATAATAGGTTCTAAATTACTAATTATTACCTTTTAAATTATTTTGTCACATGTTTTAAAATGGCATTAGTAGCCTAAACATGTCGTGACAGAATCATTTGAAAAGGGTACTCAGATTTATATTTTTACTTTCCTTGCCCTATACCATAGGTAAGGAAAGTATTGCTTTCCGAAAAAATTAAGGTACCCCACTATACGATTCAAGGTCCCCTGAGTCCAAAAAACTGTTTTTTGGGTATTGGTATGTATGTATGTATGTGTGTGTGTGTGTGTGTGTGTGTGTGTGTGTGTGTGTGTGTGTGTGTGTGTGTGTGTGTGTGTGTGTGTGTGTGTGTGTGTGTGTGTGTGTATATGAGTGTATGTGCGTCTGTGTACAGTACACGATATCTCATCTCCCAATTAACGGAATGACTTGAAATTTGGAACTTAGGGTCCTTACAATATAAGGATCCAACACAAACATTTTCGATCAAATGCAATTCAAGATGGCGGCTAAAATGGCGAAAATGTTGTCAAAAAAAGGGTTTTTCGTGATTTTCTCGAAAACGGCTCCAACGATTTTGATCAAATTTATACATGAAATAGTCATTGATAAGCTCAATCAACTGCCACAAGTCCCATATCTGTAAAAATTTCAGGAGCTCCACCCCATCTATGCAAAGTTTGATTTTAGATTCCCAATTATCAGGCTTCGGTTACAATTTAAACAAAAAAAAATCAAGTGGAAAAGATTGAGCATGAAAATCTCTACAATTAATGTTCGATAACATTTTCACCTAAAATTGAAAATAAGCTCTAAATTCGAGAAAATGTGATTATCCAATATTGCAAACTATTGGCAACTGTTGATTCTATTAAATGATTCACTATGAAGAGATAGCAAACCTTGTGTTTCTCCAGCGTTATTGTCCTGTCACCAGCTGACTCAGATCTTTGCTTATAAGTAGACTTGAGATGCGCGTGAACACTAGCGTCAGGTGATCAATTTTCATAACGGCAAGGAAAGTTGTGTGAGTGCGCCACACCAGATTTTTATTTATACAAGTGGGGTAATAATAGTTAGATTGTGTAATTGATCCACATATTTTGCAGAGACGTTAAGATTTTAGATTTTCTAGTAGTTTAAACTGGAAATAAACGATGTTCTCTCAACAAGTACGATCGAAACTAATTCTAGTAATTCGAGAGTCTTAGACTCCTAAGAGTTTCCTCTGGAAAAGTGAGGTTCGGAAGTAGGTAAGCTTCAAGACAAGTACTTACCATTCACGACAAGAACCAGAGTCGAGGAAAATGTGCAGCCAAGCTGAACAAAGTAAGATGTTCAGACTCAGGAAGAAGTAAAGTTCAGCAAGAGCTTTGAAACAGAAACTCTTCTAATTACGGATAACACTCGAAAAATATATTGTTACTTATTACAAAACTTTGAAGAAATTTCACCGGAATTGTACAATGAGACGTTTAGGAGACTGAGCTTAATGTATAGTTGTGTAAATTTGTTCAACTTTTCTACCAACTGTTGAACGTTTCATTTTCCTTGTCAGAAACTTTAGGCAGATGAGAGAGTTGGCAGAGTCATGAACTAAGTGAGGCTGCAAATTAACGTTTCCGTTCAATTATGAAAAACATCTAGAGATCGTGTTATCCAACCTATAAATCAAATTCATTATTCGAACATATCAAGTATTGAATGTTAATGAAAACCTTCAAATTATGAACAACATGTTTTCACTCTCCGAGTTATTTCAGTTAATTGGTTAATTTATTAGTAACAGTATCATTCACGTAGCTCTATGTAATGAATTTGCATTATAACTTGCTAATATCATAGAGAAACGATAGCATGAGTGGATATCGCATGGTATAGGGCGTTTATGTCGCATCTTTTACTGTTATCTCAAGCCGATAGTTCACGTAGTTCTCTCCTATGCAGCTGTGTGACGCTGGTAGTCTCTCAAATTGTGCCGTTCATACACTATCATCCCAACAAAACAGTAAAAATTTACAATAATCGACAGTAATCGGCTTGAGATAACAGTAAAAGTTGCGACATAAATTCCCTATACCATGGGATATCTACTTATGCTATTGTTTCTCTATGCTAATATGTACCTATAATAAATTCCAGTTAACCATATTGTTAGCCAGTTATTTTTTTAACAGTTTGTGAATTTTAATTGTATTATTATTTTGCATGCTATTTTCCTATTATTATTTTTCTGTGCATCTATATTATGTTTATCAAGTACTTGATTATTGATAAAATTCAACATCCATAAGTTATCATCTATCAACAGAATTATTGTAACATTTGTACTGCTGTTATTAGATTGAAAGATGTTTTCTTATTTTTGGAACTCGTGGCTGGAGCTCAAGGCTTCTTTTCCAGTCACGCCAAAAACTATTGTAATTAAATTATTATTTTATTTGTAAAAATATTTCTTGTAATTGGCAATAAATGCATTATTCATTCATTCATTTTGGGAACAACCTAACAGATTTTCACTATTCTGAAACGTCCAGCATTATCAAGATAAGTATTTCTATGTTATTTACACCAGTTTCAGTGCTGCACAATGGTTATTTGTATATCTAGAGTGAAAAGTACGACTTTTTCTCCCTGTGGGAAAAAGTTTGAAGCCCGAGGCGAAGCCGAGGGCAACAATTTTCCTGAGGGAGAAAAAGTATTTTTCGCTCGTGATGTACACAACATTTTTCCTCCATAGACATTTTTTTATAGAAACAGCAAATCAAATCATTTTAATAACTTACGTTATTAGTGACAATGTTTACTAACAACATAACCTAAAATCTAAAACGTAAATCCCGATCGTCTGATTGGCACTGCCGATTGCGCTATCTATCGGTAAAAGTTATAACAATTATCAGCTGAGCGGCTATCAAAAATGGCTGACTCCAGATCACGCGGTTCAGATTTGAATTGCAGATGAAAAATATAATATGATGGCTGGTATTTTGAATAGAATAAAATATTTTAAAATTTGTATAAATTTTTATCGTCTACTAATAGTAAGTATATAATAAATATCATACAAACATATATTTCATGAGTTGATAAAATTTCTGGTTGTGGTATTGAATTCAGTTGATTCAATGACAGACACCTCTATTATGCTTCCTTATCTGAGCTTAGACCTTCTAACATATTTCAAATGTAAGTTTTTAAAATAGAGATGCTTCCCATGTTATTTGAATGGAGTCACTTTTCCTCCCTAGGGAGTTTTTCTGTTTTTTACTACCGAGAGCGAAAAAGTGACACTTTAGTATTAGGTTTCAGGGAGTAAAGTAAGTACTTTGGACAGTAGGTGGAGGAAAAAGAAATTGTGGTCAAGATAATAACAGAATAAAAGCAGTTTTGGGGGAATGTCTGTTGTTTTTGCCTGGATTGTAACTTTTGTCTATGACTAAATAAATAAATAGAATAAATGAACAACGATTCCTTCCTCGAGATATACATACCATAGACGGTGATTTCTAGAAAAAAACAATTTTCATAGACTAAGAGATTTCTTAATAGATTTTTCCAATAGTTGATTCTTTGAAACAATATTTCAACTCTATTGATTTTACAAATTACCTTATCAAGTTGAAATTACCTTTTAATTATAGATTTTGCGTTATTTTGTCAGATAGATTTTTGTACAGTTTGTGATGATACATCTATAATATAATGAAGGAAAGAACTGGCTTATACACGTACTGGATAGCAAATTCACGAATGACGCATCATCACTTCTCAACTACTCAACTGATTAACTTGTGATTTTGCATATAGTTTCTTAATTTACCGAGGATGGTTAGTACGCCTATTTTAAGTTATTCAAGATTTCAGTACGTCAAATTTTTAATTAGACCCTTGCAGAGCAAGAGTTACCTGCTATAGTGAGGTCCACGTCATAATGGCAGTATTTAATTAACATTGGTGTTGCTATACTTGTCTATCACTTGACAAAGCAGGTAGCACTATCCTTTTCTAGCTCCGCAACTATGCCAAATCTGTTTTTGACAATGTAGAAATGTAATTACTTAAGACAGAGAATTGGCAACGCTGTTCTCTTATCTTTATATACTGCCATTATAACGTGGACCTCACTATAGTTCTCTTATAAAAGATAAAGGTAACAAATTCAACAACAAATTATTAATATTCTATGATTCCCGGTAATATTATTTATTATTTATTTATTTATACGTGGATACAATAACAAATCATATAAATATGATTGGGAAGGAACAACAGGCTTGGCCCAAAACTATTCCATTCCCAAATTTTGATTACATGTCCAAAAAATAGGTTATGTTTCTTCTGTAAGAAGTTCAAGCTCAACTTTCGTCCAAAAATAAATATGAGATGCAAATTTTAAATTTAGAAAAATTAAAACACCAAATTATAGTTAAATATTACACTTAATTATCACTGCACATTGTATTAAGTTATTTTATGAATTTTGAAGCCAAAAATACACACAAATATTCCCAATTATACACCTACGAAAGATTCCACGTGACGGTTCTTTAAGCTACGATGCTACAAAAGTGGAAAAATAAACCCGGGGAAAAAAGAGTATAATTTTGTATTTTCAGTAGTATTACACGATATTTCATAGCCGAACAGGTGTATATTGAGATACATTATCGCAGCTGGTCCAGTCCAGCGGAAATAGCGTCCTAATCCCAGCAGTCGGATAGACTGGAAGCGTCTATTAGATGGCGGGCAAAGAAAATTCTACAGATCCGGGATGAGAGCTGCAAATCCTGGCCACAATTCGGCGCTTGAGAGAGAGAGAGGGAGTGAAAGAGAGAGGATTTGGCCGCGGGATGAGAGCCGAGCACGGAACCCGGGGATAGGTTTCCTCTGATATTTTTATCGGGGAAGAAATTTATGGTTTAGAACCTAGGAATCCCTTTTTCTGGAGGAACTGAAGATTATCAGGCCAAGTCGAAAGGCGTGCAGGGTGAGCGTGCGAGAAGAAGAAGAAGAAGAAGAAGAAGAAGAAGAAGAAAAGAAGAAGAAGAAGAAGAAAAAAGGAAGAAGTAGAAGAAGAAGAAGAAGGAGAAGAAGCGACAGAAACAGAGAACGTTGAGAGCTAAAGTGTATGGTGTGTTTTCTCTTTTCAACTTACTTCACCCATGAATGAGCGGCGAGGAGGAGGTGAGAAAGTGTGCGTGCGTGCACTCCTCCTGTATAAAAGGGTTCGCATGTATTTGGCGCGCTTTGTACATTTTCTCATTCTATTGCTTTCTCGTTTACTCTCTGTCCGCCCTTCAATTCCTCACCCCCCCCCCATAACAATTCCTCACCCCCCCACCAACACTCTCTCCTAAACCCCCCCCCAACCAAGTTCTGCCTTTCGCATTTATCTCTTCAATAGCAGCCACCCTACACCTATATCTTCATTTAGTATCAACGATTTTGTACTCTCAAGACATTTATGTTTATATCACGGTAATACGTTCTGATATTTTCGGGAGTTCTGGAGGGAATTAATCAGCAACTCCATTGTAATCTGGCAAGCAGGATGCATGTTGAAGGGGTGGCTTAACCAAATTACATTGTATCATCTATCGTTGCAAAATCTTAATTCCGTTAAATCAATCCAGGGAGGAGGATCGTTCTGCAGTCTGTAATTTATGCAGAGCTCTGATAATTGAAAACCGAATATTACAGACTAAAGAATGATCCTTCTCACTGGATTGATTTTACGGAATTAAAATTTTGCAGCGATAGAATCATAAAGAGCTCTTCACGACAAAGATTCTTGAGGGAAGAATATAATTGACATGATTATAATTTGTGGATAATATGGGAGTCTCATTCCATGGAATTTATTATTAATTTGACGATCAATTTCAAAGCTTGAAACATAAAAATCTTCTCTAAAACAATATTTTATTCACTATCTTAAATGATGAAAGGCTCACTTCTCTTTCTTGCATTTTATTTCAGTAAAGTCTGAGATTTCTCATGAATGCTTTTCTGAATCCTTTTCAAGTTTTTTAAGATAACTTGTACTTCAGTCTGACATGATGTATCTTCTTTATTAAGATATTATAGTGAGGTCCACGTTATAATGACAGTGCTTGATTAGCAATTGTATTGCTATCCATGTCTATCATTCAACAAAACGGATAGCGCTATCTCTTTCTCGCTTTGCTCTGTTGCCAGATCGTTTTTTAACAATGTAGAGATATAATTCATTAACAAAATATTTGATCTTGATCATGAAAATTCATTATGAAATTATTTAAAAATAATTTTTTTTGCGTAATAAAATACAATTGATTATTTTAAACGAGAATGAACAGTTAATATTACATCAATAAACCGGTCTCAGTTATTTATTTATTTATTCAATCATTCAAGATTACACAACTTACAGAAAAGTACGACAGGCTTCTAAGCCCAAAACGGTTCCAATTCTAATTTATACAACAGTCCAAATGTAGCTAGGTTATGAGTCACTTAACATTTTTCAATTACACATTCAATTTACAATTCAAAACTCACAAAAATCATTTTTGAATTAGAAAAATACTTCTAAATTAAATTAAATCAATCACAATTGATTGGAAAATTCCAAACTTTGAAAAACTATAAAATATTGAGACCAAAATTTACCAGTTACCCTCCATAGAAGGCATTGACAAGACAGAGGATCGCCAACGTTGTTCTCCTATCTTTCTCCACTGCCATTATAACGTGGACCTCACTATAGTCATTATATACTTTCAGCTATTTCCGATTGATAAAAATTGTTTATTTACCTTACACCTGCATCATAGATCATGCATGATATAGTTACGAACCTGAAACAGAGAAAATGATTTATTAAATAACGGAATATCAACTACATATTAATGATTTATTGAAATATCGTAATACGCTTTTAGATTTCTAGTAGATATTCGAGAAATATTTGAGATTAGTCTCTTCTTTTAATAGAGGAAGGACAAATTTCCCATTCATGACTACATTATCAGAAGCTCCTCTCTTCATTTTGAGGATAAAAGTTTGAATGACTCTCAAAACTTTTCAAAAGATGTTCATTTTATTAGAGGAGGTTATAGAGTTTTTCAATGACATGATATCTGAGAGCCACAAAAGTCGAGATATTTTTCTGGCATTACAGACTATCGTTTGCTGGATAGAGTTTGGAATGATACGATGTCTTATTGAGAGATGTGCGTCTGTGTATGTGAGTGTAGGCCTGTGTGTGTGAGTGTGGTAGGTAGTACAGCGTCGAGTCTGGAAAAGGGGTGTTTGCAAAGGTTTACTTGATAGGAAGTGACGTGCTAATATCAGCGTCTAGCTTGCCGGCTTCTTCTACCAGTCACTTGCAGTCAAGTTCCCGACAGAAATAGCGCAGTGTCGGAAGGTTTTATCTGCTAGGTATTGACGGAGGCGGCGGAGGCGGCGGAGACGGCAGTGGCATATCGATAGCCCCGGGGGCGGGAGACGTGGGTTACACAGCTTGAAATTGCAACCGGAAAAGAACCAGGAGAACGCCTCTTATTGGCTGCTGCGCCAAGCTTCACTCACACTATCACACTAGTAGTGAAAGCACGCATGAGGTCGGCTCACTAAAATCGACTGAGATTAGACGCTCGGAATTTCAATCACTCGTTTTTTCGTTTCAGGAAATATTAAAGTTTGAGGCGGCTATGAAAAAATCGATGACCAGACTAGATTCGCGTGAAACAAGTATTAGTGATCAAATTCAAATTCAAATTTATTTATTCAAGTAAGTCACAATACATTCTGGTCTATACACGAATCTACAATAAATTACAGTACAACAGCTAATTATGCAACAAATTTCACATATTATGAAAACTTATTAATTACAATGAAGATTGAATGGAACATTAGAATATTGATAATATAGTATTGTAATGTAACTACATAAATCAGCGGTTTTTCAACAATGAATAAATGATAACTTCAATGAATAAATATACACCCCACTATAAATTATATGTGTTGGGGTATAAGTAATTAGTAATTACTTAAGGATATAAGTAATTGCTTATTGGTGTTATAATTACTATTTACAAACTTCATTCACTGATATAGGATTAAAGATCACACATATATTAATACTACAATCTTCCTACTACCCAAAATTAAAGAATTGAGAAAACAAATGTTTTCCACTTATTAATGACGTTTTAATACATTGAATGAGCAAATTTATACAAAAATATTGTTAGTACAATATTTTATGAACATCTCTTTCAAGAAGATCTGAATTAATCTAGAAATACTGTAATTAGAAAAATATTTTAAAGTCAAGTAGTAGAATGATTTATGACAATGATCAATATTGGAAAGTAAGTATTTCATTTATTTTATAGGAGTGACCGTAGTCGAGTGGATCAGATGCTGGCTTAATGATTCAGAGGCCCGGGTTCAAATCCCGGCCCGGGCAAGATATTTATCTCGGGACACTCCCGTGTTTCGGATGGACACGTTAAGCCGTCGGTCCCGGCTGCCTAAAAATCAGTCGATAGGTCATGTCAGAGGTCTTGGAATTAATCAGTTGCGACCTGAAAACTCTGACACCAGACCCTGAGCCAGCCAGGTCACACGATATTATTATTATTTATTTATTTATTTTATTTCATTTACGCATGCACAAAATCAAAACAAGTATTGTAATGAGATTTGTTCGGATGGTTGCAAATTTCATT
Source organism: Nilaparvata lugens (assembly GCF_014356525.2). Classification (NCBI taxonomy): domain Eukaryota; kingdom Metazoa; phylum Arthropoda; class Insecta; order Hemiptera; family Delphacidae; genus Nilaparvata; species Nilaparvata lugens. Next base: position 10,540,257 of record NC_052506.1, read on the forward strand.
GTAGAAGTTTAAATTATAGTTCTTTGCACGAGATATTTCAAAAACTCATAAAATCACGTTTTATGAAAAGCTAATAGCTGCAATTGTTACTGTAACAGGCAATAATACTTAACTTATCAATATATTACAAATCTACAGAAAAATATATATACAAGAAATAATAGACAATAAATACACCTAAATTGTGACTATTTGGTGTAATGGTTAGCACCTGAATTTTACAAATTCACCTTACAAAAAATAACAGGCAATGAATACACCTGAATTGTGACTATTTGGTGTAATGGTTAGCACCTGAATTTTACAAATTCAACTTGCAAATTTGGTGTGATGGTTAGCACCTTGAATTCTCTACAGCACAATCAAATTGATCTTGATAACTGATTAGTTCTCTAGTGAGAGGATTCAGGGCTCCCAATTGTAGAAATAATTGACAAGATATGACTGTGGAGAAGTCTTTATGAAACTAGATAAGTACAGCAGTCATTTTTCATGTCGAGGAAGGAAGAGGGTTGGTAAGTTTTCAGATTTCTTCGGTTGGATTTTGCACGAGGTTACCTTTCGACAGTAGGCAATAGATAAGTTAAGAAGCAGGATATGAAGAGTGTAGTGGATTCGAACATAGTTTCCGTATTTCCGAAGAATTATAACTTGGCCGATAAATTAGAGCGACCCGGATAGAATAGTTTGGACACATGTGTACGTGGAGACGCTTCACAACCAGAAATACGCCGCTCTCGAGGGTGTATTTCCGGCATCTTCGGTGGATGATAGCGGAGGGTTGGCAAGGGAGGCGCCAGCAAATAATTTATAAAAGTCGCGAGGTGAAGAAAGAGCAACGGCGATTAAACGAGCTGAAATAGACGGAGAGGACGCCATTACAAACGGCAAAACTTTCAATGGCCATTTGAAAACAATACAAACGGCCGAGCTCGTAAATAATTCGAAAACAATGGTGAGAAAGAGTTTATAAAGGACAAATGTAACTTGGTACCCGGGTATCGCCATCGGAGCCGGCAGCGGCACAGAGCCTACGGCTGCAAAAGGTCACAGCACACAAAAAACTAATGAATGTTCACTTCCGACTGCTACTAATCCCCCACTAGAAAAACTCTGCTTCCAAAAAATAACATCGCTTTGATCGGCTTACAAGCCGTAACTTGCTTGGAACCTATTCATCCGCGAATAAAAAGGCAAGCATTTTATTTTAAAATACCGAAATGTTGCTGAAATATACTGTTCTGCATTTGAAATTGGGAATTCAAATTAAATGAGATGTGAAAATGAACTTGAAATCAGATTTAGTAGGGACATGAATGTCTTTGTTTTCCAAGAGTTGTACGTGTTTAAATACTGTATGGACAGAATCGAAATAAATAATATATTGCTGTATTATTATATCTTCATATTTCTCTCCTACCTGAAGATATTGTTGAAATTTTAAATGTTGATATGTTCATGATATACCTTCCCGCAAGGGACTCCCCACCAACAAAAGCCATACGAATTTACTTTTTTTGTTCATGATATAACAATAGAAATTGAAGAATTGAATTTTCATTACAACAGTTCGAATAATTCAATGGTCCTCTTCCAGAGACCTATTCAATGTTAACTGAGATAATATTTTTTATTAAAAATAGTATTATGTTGGAAATTATTTTATAGTGTGGAGGAGGCAAAATGGAATTTTCAAGTGTTGTCTCCATGAATAAATAAATAAATGAAATATCTTGTTATCAAATGACTTGACTTGATATCAAATGTGATAGATGATGGAACTTGCCTGGATCTTCAATGAAACCAAACAATGTTGAAGTATCACTGTTTAATTATTTCAAAATACAATTTCAATAAGAACAGTATACATATATTTAATCCCTGTAGCTATTTGAGGGATATTTGAACAAAATACATTATAATTTAATAGGTTGCAATATATAAACAAATATAATATATAATACTTATCAATCTAGAATATAGATAATATAGGATCTTCTCTTAAATCAACAATAATTCTGTTACAAACATTCATGTGTGAGCGAGGAGTAAAGTAGTAAGAAAATCAAAGACCTTGAAGAGATATAGACCCACAATGCCTATGCCTTCCCAATGATAGCTCTTACTTGAAATTGAAGACCGCCATTGGGGTATTTCAGCAGGAGATATTATATCTATATATTTGTAATATTATAGATTACAAAGGTATGTAATAATCTTATAGGTTGCCCCCTCAATGGCCGATTTCGATTCCAAGTACGACACTAGCGCTGCATGTGAGTCTATGCATCTTTAAGGTCTTTGGTAATAATTGAGTGATACAAAATAATTCAAGAGGAATACAAAAGCAATTTGAACCTCCAAATCAAATAAATCTGTGGAAATTGAAATGTACCTTGAAATACAAAATAATTCAAGAGGAATACATGGGTGATTTAAACTTTCAAATCAACTAAACCTATAGAAAGTAAATTTCACTGCAGCCTTTTTCCTTCAATTGATTCTATCCAAATAAACACAAGGTATTGATGTTCATATCTCAACTATGTGCAACTCATTTCATGAAAGATATTCTTATCCTTTAGTCATTCTTATACTCATTACTCATCAGCTAGTAGTTCTGTGAACAGTAGACCTCACGCAGTATTCTCATCCACAAATACCTGATTGAAACTATATACCTTATGGAAATACAGCAATAGACTGGCTTCTCCACACATCTGTGTAATCACTTGTCAGCTGATTATTTTATGATGAACAATTCTATAGTCTGATTTTTACTCCAATATGGCGTATGAAGGAGGCTCCTTTTTCCTTTTTATTATCCTTGAAATGCAAAATTTCCAAAAACCTTGTATATACGTCGACGCGCAATTATTAAAAAGGAACATACCTGTCAATTTCATGAAAATCTATTATCGCGTTTCGCCTTAAATGCGCAACATAAAAACATATAACATTCAAACATTTAAACATTTAATCATTTAATTTAATTTATTTAATCATTCATAATTACACAACGTACAGAAAGTACGACAGGCTTATAAGCCCAAAACGGTTCCAATTCTAATTTATACAACAGTCCAAATGTAGCTAGGTTATGTGTCACTATTGATAAATATATACATTAAGAGAAATGCCAAACCGTCGACTTGAATCTTAGACCTCACTTCGCTCGGTCAATTAATAATATATATATAGATAGAGCGAAGTAAAAGATATTCTAATTATTTTTGGAGTCATTCTTATTATTTTCACTCAAGAGATAATAGAGCGATCATAATTGTGACTCAAACTGCAAGAATTGTACGTGACGGTGAAAACGAAGAAAATGTAGAACAGGAACTAGAGTACGATAATGACAAGCATTATTAGTGCGGGAAGAGAGTGGAGCACAGGTACAGACAGCAGCATTCATTTGCCAAGTTCTTTTCAATGCGAATAGAAAGAACGCGAAGCCAATGCAATGAGAGCTTATTCACAGTTACATTCAGATTAAATTGTCAGCATTCCTTAAGCACAACATCATAACATCTCATTTAACCAATGCTGACACATTCAAGCGAAGTGCACAAGAGCGCAAGAAAAGATTGCACACAGGTACAGAACAAGAAATATGGACGAGCTCGTTTCAAAGCTAGCTACCCTACATGATCCTGGCGAAATTATGCTGTTGAGATGAGGAACGGAACGATGAAGGCCTGGCCTGTCCGATCCCAACTGCCACAATTTCTTCATCGCAGATGCTTCGGAGTCAGAAGCGAGCCGTCAAGAAAATAAGGAGTAAAATATTTTCATCTCACAGTTCCGAAATTGTTTCCTTCCTATTGGAAAAACTTAAATTGTGAAATGGGAAGCGGGAAAGCAGTTGGTACATCTTTTTCCACTTCTATGCATACAATTTCCTCCACGTTTGGCAGTCTTGAGTATCTCGCACTCGATCAAAGAAAACTCCGCCATGTTTCTCACAGAAAACCGTGGATGTAGGTTACTGAGTTATTACTCTTATTAGAAATTCTCGACTGATATATGTAGTTCAACATTGGGAGGGAACACTGATAGATTCTCAGTATGAAAACGAATTCATTCATGTTATATATATATAAAAGCGAAATGGCACTTACTCACTGACTGACTGACTCACTCACTCGCAGAACTAAAAATCTACCGGACCAAAAACGTTCAAATTTGGTAGGTATGTTCAGTTGGCCCTTTAGAGGCGCACTAAGAAATCTTTCGGCAATATATTAACTCTAAGGGTGGTTTTTAAGGTTTAAAGTTCGTCTTTTAGCATGTATATTCTTCTTATTCTCCTAATTTTAATTGAAAAAAGACCATACCATATGTTAATATAGAAAATAATCTAGAGAGAGTACCTCTTCCGAAAAAGTTGTTAACTGGTAACTAAATTAATAATTTTGTCAGGTTGGCATTAAGTTGAGTTGACTTTGTTAGGTTGGCACCAAGTTGAAGATTGAAATGCATTTATCGCGGAAAAATTTATTGGGCACTGCTACTTCAATCAGAGCTATTCCTGGGAATATTATATTACTAACCGTCAGGCTCGCTTCGCTCGCCATATCCGTTTAGCCAGACGTTTAGTCTGGATCCCCGACTGGATCGTCCTAACATATGATAAAAATGCTCAAATGAAAAATGCAGGCGAGCGAAGCGATCTCATTCTTGGACGATCCAGTCGGGGGTCCAGGGGGCGGAGCCCCCTGGCTAGACGGATATGGCGAGCGAAGCGAGCCTGACGGCTAGTTCATATTATATGATTGACAAGTTAGTGATGTTATGAATTTCAAAAAAAATCAAATATCAATCAGTTTCAATTAGTGAACAATGTATTTATTATCACTTGAAAATTATGAGATGTTAAATAATTATATGACTTTAAAATTGCAATCACATCATAATATGTGAGTATAATAATAAAAGTATTTATGAAAGCAATAATTTATTGTGGTTACACTCAAATTGATTTTTGGTCGTAAGATTTTTTTAATTATTACACAAAACTTGTCAAACAGAATATTATGTGTTCATGTGTTTACCAAGTTCCGTTCGATGTGGGAAATTTCAAAAGGACGGCAAAAATCGATGTGAGTGTAACTGGCTTTACATATAAACAATTGGGGGGAATTTACATTATTTGGCAATAATCAAGATAAGCGTTGATATAAGATATAGTGGCGAAAGTTGGTGTATATCTTATTTTTAAGGTGGGATGGATTGATTATGTATTTAATTTCTACTTTAGTAATTTGAGGAGGAAATAAATTCATTTATTCATTCATGTTTACAATTTATTGCCGAAACACCCGGAATAAAGCAGAATAATATTGAATAATACATGCAAAAAATATATGCATGACGGCCGGGTTGGTCTAGTGTTAAAGAGCGTCAATCTTCAGCCTACTAGAAACCACCTGGTTTGTGGGTTCGTATCCCGTCAATGGCATGGACGTTTGATCAATTCACCAACACACTTTGCATTACCCACGCACATGCAAAAACCTCATTTGGGAATCATCCGCAATAAAAGAAATGTATAACAGAGTTAAACCGAATAAAGAGCGAATTTTTCAGAATGAGGCCCTTGTAAAATAACAGTTATGAGGGAAATCAACTTTTATTTATGTTGAGAGGACAAAAAGCTAATTTGTACAAGTTGATTAGTAATATTGTGAAACAATCGAGTATCATGATTGGATATTGGCTCGTGAAGCTATTAGCGTTAATAATGGCGGGCGATGTCGACAAAAATGGCCTCTCCCGTGTATGCAATGCACCAAATTATTAGCATCCTGCTCCGGTTGCAGGGTAACGCTTTGCAGGCTTATAATGCTGGCGATCGAGAGCAATATCGGTGTGCACATAAACACCTGAAGGTGTCTGCTGTCCACATGCATGAGAGTAGAAATGATGAACGCTCTCACACACATGGAGTAGTGAAGCTGGAATGAGGCAAGCTGGTCTGTCGGTCTCTACGCCACAAATTACGGGCCTCGCCGATTTCATGCTCCCATAGGATCAGACTGACCACTCTGCCATGCATGAGCCTGCTACCAGATCGCTACCACTCTACTTTACAGATCCCGGTACCCGGTTACTAGACCCCGACAAAGTACGCCCACAGTTTGACAGCTTGCCATAAGACATGCGATTGTGCCTGTAAACTGTATTGGATGCTGTTCGAAGATAACAGAGGAAAGCATCATCTCAATATGATTAATGGAAAGGAAGGATTTTATCGATTGAAAATATGTATTTTATGGAGAAAGTAGATCGAGTTTACATTTTGAACAAGGCCTATTTACAATGTCTGTAAATCAGTGGCCTACAAGACTAGAAGACCATTGATGAGTTTACTATCTATCATGTATGTATGGCCTATGGTTTACTATTCATGGTGAATGTAAAGTTTACTATCTATGACCTATGGTTTACTATTCATGGTGAATGTAAGGTTTTCTATCTATCACCTATCTATGACCTATGGTTTACTATTCATGGTGAATGTGAGGTTTTCTATCTATCACCTATCTATGACCTATGGTTTACTATTCATGGTGAATGTAAGGTTTACTATCTTTCACCTATCTATGACCTATGGTTCACTATTCATGGTGAATGTAAGGTTTTCTATCTATCACCTATCTATGGCCTATGGTTTACTATTCATGGTGAATGTAAGTTTTCTATCTATCACCTATCTATGACCTATGGTTTACTATTCATGGTGAATGTAAGGTTTACTATCTTTCACCTATCTATGACCTATGGTTCACTATTCATGGTGAATGTAGGTTTAATATCTATCACCTATCTATGACCTATGGTTTACTATTCATGGTGAATGTAAGGTTTAATATCTATCACCTATCTATGACCTATGGTTTACTATTCATGGTGAATGTAAGGTTTACTATCTATCACCTATCTATGGCCTATGGTTACTATGCATGGTGAATGTAAGTTTTCTATCTATCACCTATCTATGACCTATGGTTTACTATTCATGGTGAATGTAAGGTTTTCTATCTATCACCTATCTATGGCCTATGGTTACTATGCATGGTGAATGTAAGGTTTTCTATCTATCACCTATCTATGACCTATGGTTTACTATTCATGGTGAATGTAAGGTTTTCTATCTATCACCTATCTATAGCATATGGTTTACTATCTATGGTGAATATGATGAACTAATGTATGGAAAAAACTATAGATGGTTAATGGCAGAATAAGCATGTGCAACAGTTTAACCATAAACTATTGTAAGGTCCACGTTTTAATGGCAGTGTGTGATTTGCAATGGTGTTGCTATCCTTGTCTATCATTTAACAAAGCAGATGGCGCTATCTCTTTCATGCTTTGCCAAATCTTTTATCAACAATGTAGAAATTCAACTAATTGACAAAATATTTTATCTCAATCATGAAAATTTATTATTACATCTTTAAAAAAGATATTTTCTTGACAAATAAAATATGATTAACTATTTTCAACAATAATGAACAGTTAAATTGATCAGATATACCAGTATCAGCTGTTTGGGTGGCAAGGCTGAGATCTGGCAACCCTTTTCTCCTATCTTCCTACACTGCCATTTTAACCTGGACATCACTATAGGATACTAATTTGTAAGATGGACCGCTTTCTTTTTTTTTATTATTATATTATTATTTGTCACGATTTGTGACAAAATTGGGAAATAAAAGTTTTGGGTAATAGCCTATTTTTTTCCTACTATTGTTGTTTGCTCTATCCAATAAATAAATAAAATATAGTGAAATTTGCGATGCAAACTGGAACGGGTCATTGAACAAATATTGTATCAAAGGCAATATATTGTCAATATTAATGAAATAAAGTTATCCTGATATCAATCATCTTGGGATTAATATTATTTTGTGCTTTGGAATAACACAATGACTGAAATCATCAACGACAATATTCATTGATTATATTTTTTATTTTATATTTTAAGAAATCAAATCAAATTTATTTTATTCACCAATTAACAAAAGTTTACAAGAAAATGAATAAATAATTAAATATTTCGATAATTCATTTTATGAAACTTTAATAGGTTTCATAGGTTTCTTTAATAGAAAATGTATAGGTTTTATAGTACAAGATGTAGATAGCAATGAAGGTACAAAGTGAGAAAATTGTTAAATTGGAATATTACAGTAACAAATGAAACTACAGAATTACTGATTCCTACTAAACAACTAAAGATGGCCTAAAAACTTCATCATCACATCAAAACATTCTTTCAAGGCGTGAAAAATAGTTACAGAATTTTGTTTTCAATACGGAAATTTTCTACCGTTCATTGACCGAGCGAAGTGAGGTCTAAGATTCAAGTCGACGGTTTGGCATTTCTCCTAATGTTTAAATGTTTATATGTTGCACATTTACGGCGAAACGCGGTAATAAATTTCCATGAAATTTGACAGGTATGTTCCTTTTTTAATTGCGCGTCGACGTATATACAAGGTTTTTGGAAATTTTGCATTTCAAGGATAATATAAAAGGAGAAAGGAGCCTCCTTCATACACCAATATTACAGTAAAAATCAGACTATAGAATTATTCATCATAAATCAGCTGACAAGTGATTACACAGATGTATGGAGAAGCCAGTCTATTGCTGTATTTCCATAAGGTCTATAGTTTCAATCAGGTACTTGTGGATGAGAATACTGCGTGAGGTCTACTGTTCACAGAACTACTAGTATTCAAGATTATTAAATTGGTTGAAAGATTCAGATTCAAACTGAAACGTATCCTAGAGCATTGACGAATACCATCTAGGACGATAATCAGATTCAGCAACATTGTTTTGTGCGTAGTGGTGGGGAGGGGGTGGATTGATAGTGGATTTGCAAGCGAAGGGAAATGACAAACGATCGGAACCTCTTGATTGTGATGGCAATTTTCATACGCAGTTTTGTTGCAGTGGATGTTCTCAAGATGAGAATATGATGACCTGGGGTCGTGGAGTACTGCAGAGTGCAGACGACAGTTATAACGCAGCAGACATCAGCGTAGACGTATGCAATCGGGTGTATGATTGGAAATAGCTTCAAGCCAGAACGGGGCACCAGGCACCAGCATTGTATGGCTGGCTAGATGGTCAGAAGGAGAGAAAAAAGAAGAAGAGAAGGTCAGAAGACTAGAGAGAGAAAGACTGAGAGGTGGAGGGTGAGAAAATATGTCCGATGTGACAGAGAAGAAGATGGATTCTGTCGTTATCATTCTCCTTTTCTGTTCAATTCCTTGACTGCGCCATATTTAAATATCTTAATAAATTCTTAGCCATTTGAAGCAACCATCTTTATTTACGTAGATAACAAACTAAACTGAGTAAACAACTTATTATATTATCAAACAGTTATCATGTGATTGAGTAACATCACATGATATACAAAGAAGTATTGTATGACTTGATAAGGAAAGTTGGATGAGAAAACGATAGTAAGGAAGAGGATGGAAGATTACCTCCCTCAAGAACAGTACCTCTCTATGCAGAATGCTATTTCTCTATAGACATATCTGAATATTGAAAGAAAAGTCGGAAATGAGAGGAAAAAATACATTGAAAGAGTAAAGGTTACAGAAAGGAAGAAGGAAGAGGAAGGAAAACATTATAATGCGGTAGCAATGGAGAAAGAACAAGAAGAGAGAATTCTAGGTTGTGAGAGGAGGAAGAGTGGTATAAATTGAGAAGATGGGAGAAAAATGTATAGGGTGACAAGAAATCAGTAAACGTAGGAGAATAATATTAAGAAAATACCAAGGAAAATCTCAATATAATCTAGGTTACTTTAAAATAGAGAAATAGAATTACAAAAGTGGAAAAATCAAGCGATAAACATGAATCGAATTTATTTATTTACAAAAATATGGAAGCACACGGGAAAATCTCAGAAATTGCTCCCCAATCAGGAAAATTACAATAATTTCTATACAAAAAACTGATGCAGTCATTTGGATAGAATGCCACCTGGAAGAATTCTTCTTGAAGTCGAAAACTATAGACTTACTGGAAAAAGAGATGAAGGTAGGCCAAGAAAGAGATGGGTACCGAAACAGGTTGATCAATAAACCTAATCCCTAAGTGAAGATGATGATGATGATGATGACTATACAAAGAAATTGAAATTTGAGAGAAAAAAACAAGGAAAAACTATTCTATATTAGTGGAGGAAGAAAATTAGTTGTGAGCAATTCAATACGATTTTCTCAAGTGTCCTGGTTGTGAATTGATAGACATTGAGAAGTGATATATCAATACAACAGGGAATTTTTCACTGATAAATGTCCATTTTTTGAGAATTATATTCAAGAATATTCTGTCCATTAACTACTGACTCCAGGGAATTTTGCACTGATAAATGTCCATTTTTTGAGAATTATATTCAAGAATATTCTCTCCATTAACTACTGACTCCAGGGAATTTTGCAGTGATAAATGTCCATTTTTTGAGAATTATATTCAAGAATATTCTCCCAATTAACTCCTGACCGTAATCTAGTAGAGCAAAATCTCTTATAGAGAGAAGTGAAATGAAAGATTATAGTGCTGAAGTGAGTGAGTGACATGGGGGAGCGAGGAAAACACAAACTTATGATCAAAGAAAAAGGTGATAAATGGAAATATGTGAAGAAGTGAGAAAGATGCGGTTAGAAGGGTGTGGATCAGAGTGAGAAATGGAAGGCTGGCAAAGCAATGGAGACAGAGTAGATTCTGCATTGCAGGCACAGCACAGCTATAGCGACCACCCCATCCCTTCCGAGCACTAAACTCAAATATTAACGGAGCACCCCTTCACCCCGCCACGCTACGACATTGTCATTCTTTTCTCTTAGACCTTCCCCCCCACCCCCATGCTGTCACATCTCCTTCGGGCCAGAATGGCAACGGATTGACAAACTTATCTCAAAATTGTCTCAAAGTCCATCTACAGAACACAGACGGCCCCAATGGCTGACTGCTTTCTCCCTATAGACAGTATCGATTAGACAACTGCTCTACTGTAAAAACGTGTATCCAGATCCAGCCAAATCTCTTTTCGGCATGATTCGTTGTGAACACGGAGATCTCTGATGACAATATTGTAAACTGGTGATGGGTTTTATTAAACTTTTTGTGTAGTTGAGAAGTTGTTATTGTGGTAATTATTTATCGTATTATATAAACCGAGCAATTTCTGTATATCTGTTTATATTTTTATATCTGGTTATCTGGTTATCTGGTTATTTTTATACCTGGCTATTTATGCTCAACGGATCTCGAAAACGGCTCTAACGATTTTCACGAAATTTAGAACATAGTAGGTTTATGATATAAAAATTCGATTGCACTAGGTTTCATCCCTGGGAAAACTCGCTGAAGGACATGGAAAGGATAACAATTATTCATCCTTGGAAAAACAGATGATAATTTCGTCGTCTGTCGATAACAGAAGATGTGAGTGTGGGAGAGAGACAGAATTATTTCCAGCTGTGTAATCAATCAACGAGAAATTTTATCTAGCTAGACAATTTAATCGACTTGATCAATATACCCTCATTTGTTGACATGACATGATAATCCTCCTAAGTATATCATAATTTTCAAAGTTGATCATTATTTGACAATTTTAAGTGATAAGTGAGTGTTATTCTGTTATTCAATTTGGTTTGTAAATAGTCTAAATTAAAGCTTTTTTGTTTTCAAATGTTAGAACTGAAAGTTAAACCTGAATTCAAGTGTATGGAACATAGCCTACTTTCTGGACCATTTATAGTGTATAATTCAAAATTCGGGGAAGAAACAGTTTTGGGCTGTGCCTGTTAGTCCTTCCCCAATTTTTGAAGAATTGTGTTCGGTTTATCAAAAGTCAATAAATAAATAACGGGCGAAGCTCGGTGCCCCGATATTAATAAATTAAAAAATTTTATTAAATAAACAGATTTTATTTTAAAGACCAGTTTCGGTTGTTACACCATTGTCAATCTCAGATAAACTGTCTCTGATATTATTTATTCAAAGTCACGGATGATAAATCTGTCCTAACATTTTTATCTAAGATTCATATTTGCTCCTGATATCGATATAATATAATATAAGGCTTTTAACATGCAGAATGACAGCTCAGGGCCTTTGTAACTTGTACAAGTCAATAATGGGAAAAAAATCCAGGTGCATGATAATGCTTGTTGCATTGTTTGATGTTGCTTAAAATAACGAATAACTATGTGTCGATAAATTATGACGTGTATCACTACAGCAATTCAGCTTGTATTAGAAAATATTATCTTTGAGAGACTTCAACTTTGCTTTAAAAACCTTCACTAGCACAAAAAAGTCCATTCTTTCGGATAGTTTATTTGCATTTCCAATGCTTCTTTCTACTGGAGATGTGTAGCTTACTATAACAGGTTTGAAAACATGAAACTGTCTAAAATGGCGAGTCGGTACAATCAATTCAATTAATAATAAATAACTAGTAGTTCTGTGAACAGTAGACCTGACGCAGTATTCTCATCCACAAGTACCTGAACTATGAACCTTATGGAAATACAGCAATAGACTGGCTTCTCCACACATATGTGTAATCACTTGTCAGCTGATTTATGATGAATAATTCTATAGTCTAATTTTACTCTAATATTGGTGTATGATGGAGGCTTCTTTTTCCTTTTATATTATCCTTGAAATGCAAAATTTCCAAAAACCTTGCATATACGTCGACGCGCAATTAAAAAAGGAACATACCTGTCAAATTTCATGAAAATCTATTACCGCGTTTCACCGTAAATGGTTTATCTCCCAAAAAAACTAAAATTACAACATCAATTACACATAATATTAGATGAATTACAATTACATACAATAGTTAGTTACAAAAAATTCTTATAATGTGACCTCTACATGTTTAGTTTTTCTGTGTGGAAATTGACCTACTCCACTATGGCGTACCATGTTCTAGAGTAGGTTTAAGTTCATAATTATTTTATTTACACATGATCAAGATAAAAACAATGATTGGGAGAGAAACACAAGAGTTTATCTAAAACTATTTCAACTAGCAATAAACTCAAGAACGTTTTTGTTTCCCAATAAATTGTTAACTTTCCCTATTATTTTTTGGTTTAGAAAATGATACAATGAACAAACACATATTATTCAAGTTGTAAAGCATCGAATTTGGGTAGATAAAAATCCCTAACCGAAATAGTAATAGGTCTGAAAATAAAGTAACTGGCTAATATCGCCAAATAGATAATAACTAAGATTAGATAGCATCAGCTTGTTCTGGCTAAACGGTACAAAAACCTAAAAAGGATTTGAAGGAATTTGTTGCTAATAAATATATTATTATATAAAATATTTTGAAGATTGAGGTTAGGTATATGTATTCAGGGATCGGTGACCTAGAGATCGATCAAATCGAGCAACGTAGAATCTGACCAAAACCCCTTGGCAGAGCTCTATTGCAATCAAACAGTATGCAATGTGAAAAAACACATGATCACGTGGCTAACTATCAGGTAGCATGAAACAAATATTAGTGTATAGAATATTAGCTAGCGTGTAGAGAGCATAAGTAAAAAACCAAATAAAAATAATTAAGTGTATTCAGGAAATAGGAGGTACCAGGCGCATGAATACTGAATTAAATTTGCATGCACCAATAGCACAACGGCAGTTAAGAGGCGGCAACTGTAGGCCAATTCAAAAATATTTCTATATATTTATATAAATGTACTGGATTTATGTTAAAACTTTGTATAGTCTATGTTATCAATATGGCTCGAAGGCAAAGAAATTATTAAACGCACAACCTGAGTAATAATTTGATATTTTTTGTACGATCTATTTGAACCTAAATGGCGGAGGACTAAGATATTCAAATTTTATGTTAATTTGAAAGTCGGAAGTAAGATTTGTAAAATTGAGAAAGGAGAACCAGCACTCGCCAGCCAAATGCCACCATGAGAGGACCCCAAATATTTTAGAGCGTAGTACCTTGCTAATAAATTTGTAAAAGTTAAAGTTAAATCAAATTATTAAATTTCTTAAAAGACTTCGTGATGCTATTGTAAAGCAGAAGTCATTTTCAATTTCAAATAAATTTATAACCCCTTGGAAGAGACGATTCCGGCTACCATATTCCAGGACCACATGGAGTTGGATCGACATCGGCGGCTTACAAGAAGATTTTCGACACGTGAGTGATAAATATTGAATTAGTGATGGGCGCCCTAGTGCTTCGAATCTATCTAATAATCAAAGCTAGCTCGCCGAAAGGGTTTTTATTATAAATTAAGAAATTAATAAGAGAAATACTTGCGCAAGTAAAATTAGTATTAAAGGTACTTTATTGAAAGAAAAATATAGATCAATACATTTCAGAAAATTCCATTTGGATCAAAGAAGTATAAAATCTAGGCTATTAAAACACATTCATATGATCTTTAAATTTTGCAATATAATTTGCGATAGTTTGTTATAGCTCTAATTCACTAGATGAATGGCTCTACCTATTCCGTCAGGTGCCGAATCTTGCACCCTGAGATAAAATATATTTTCAATGCAAAGAAATCTACTAAGTACTAGAGAATTTAATATATATATATATATATATTTGGATTATTAGTGGCTAATTTATCAAGTTGATCTTAAAGAACCTATTTTTTAATTGCATTGTCCAGGTCGACAAGTATTAGCAAGCGCATATCGCAGCTACATGCAAAAGGATGCATATGATTTTAAGATAAAGGCACATGGTAATGATTCGTGCCATAAATCTAGAATATAAAGTTTAGCCTGTGATATTTTACTGATTTCAATTATTGTTCTATTTTTATATTATATTTTTTATCGCTCTTTATATATTTTTTGCCTCGATCTATTTTTTGCATTATTGTTTAATATATGTATCAAAATGTTTATGGTGTGCAATTTATTTTTATTCCTCAACACTATAGTATAAGTATCATATTTATATATATTTATTTTTAATGAATTACAAGAGTTATAGGGGAAGCCCATACCTAGGCCTAGAAAGATTTTTATGAGACTGAATCCTATTAAAAAACCACGACCTAATTATATAATTATATCAAATTTTCATGCTCTACCGACTGATGCCAAGCAGGAGGCTAATCGTTATTTAAATATAAAGAATAACGTCATAAAGTATTCAACAAAGATACACTCCCTATTTCTGGAGAATGATACAATGAACAATCACCTATTATCAAACAAAGTTAGTCTACCAAGCAAGATACCGGTATCGGCCAATGTGGCAATACAATACTTCATCAACCGAAGAAAAACACTGATTAGCCTACAAGTTACGACACTCTAGAGTACATGGTAATCGCATTGAGAATTATGTGATGGATGCCGCGGGCCGTTGTTAGCATTAGACAAAGGCCTGCTCGATTTTGTTTGGTTCCAGTTTTAGAAAGCAGAGAGGAGCACAAGCAACTGCACTGAGTAACCAATGTTTCAGCGAGGGAATGTCGTCGTCCTCTTGAGTCTGTGGCTAAGCCAATGGGGCAGCATTTCCCATTAGACCAAGTTTGAGGTTAAATCCATCCCATCCCCTTTAACCCGTTAAACATTTAACCCTCTCTTTTCTCCCAACAGATACTTTGGTAAGTGTATATAAATTAAGTACATTCTAGAACTGATCTCACGAGAGTATTCTGATGAAAAATAGCGTTCTTTGACCATGTTTGTCGTATGGCTACTAAACCGTCCATCTAAACCGTTTTGAGCAGTCTTTCCTAAACGAAATTCCAATTTTTTCATGATTTTCATATCATAATTAGAACAAACGGAGCATATTTATTTTCAAATGGGGTTTGTTTTTCGGTGATTCTTCAAAATTATATTTTTAATATGTGAATATTTCCTATTTTAGTTATTGACCGAGCGAAGTGAGGTCTAAGATTCAAGTCGACGGTTTGGCATTTCTCTTAATGTTTAAATGTTTATATGTTGCACATTTACGGCGAAACGCGGTAATAGATTTTCATGAAATTTGACAGGTATGTTCCTTTTTTAATTGCGCGTCGACGTATATACAAGGTATTTGGAAATTTTGCATTTCAAGGATAATATAAAAGGAAAAAGGAGCCACCTTCATACGCCAATATTAGAGTAAAAATCAGACTATAGAATAATTATTCATCATAAATCAGCTGACAAGTGATCACACAGATGTGTGGAGAAGCCAGACTATTTCTGTATTTCCATAAGGTCTATAGTTTCAATCAGGTACTAACTTGTGGATGAGAATACTGCGTCAGGTCTACTGTTCACAGAACTACTAGTGATAATGTGAAATATTTCTTCTATGTTTAGTTTTGAAGCATCCAAATTTGAAAATCTACTTTGTGAATATACTTCAGGACTAAAAATTTTGTGAATTGAAGAACTACAAGACTTGACCTATTTCGGACTATGTGTTATCTAAATTTGAGTGAGGGATAGCACAAGGTTACCTTATTTTTCTTCTCCCTATCATTTTGATAATGTACTTATTGTATAAATGAATAAAGAATATGACTTGAATTTTCAGTCCCTCAAATTACTTTCAAATCACAATAAATCCAAGTGAAATAGACTCAAGTAGTATTTACATTTTATAGAGAAATAGTATAAGTTTATATTCGATTCAGGAATCTAAGAGAAAATTTTAGATCAAAATCAGTCGAGTTTCATTTGATGATCACAATGCAAAATCAGGAACACAATGCAAGAGGACCGAAATACAGTCCTAGTGAATGAAATTAAGAACTTCAAATCCAATATTGGTTGAGGATAACAGAATCAAGTCACAAATGAAGTACAACTCCAATTTTAGTTGACATTAAGCAAGTGGGCATATCTTCTCGATCAATACAGCAAGTCTATATGTATCAAAGAAGTAATATTACTGCAGTAACCAGCCTTAGAAGAAATACCACTATCTTGTAATGAGCTTTGACAATAAATAACCAGCCTTAGGACGAATACCACTATCTTCCAATGAACTTCGACAATTAATAATGTGAATTTTCATTTTTAAACGACTAATAACAGAAATATCTGATCAATATGCACCTAATGTGGCTCATGGTGGTGAAACTTCTTCTACCGATAAATTTGAGTAATAAATTTTCGGAATGAAGTAGTAAGTAGTACTAAGTAGAAGAAATTTTGTTATCAATTCGGATCTTAATCTTCTTAAATTCAAAATTAATAATTGTTTCAAGTGTTTGTGATTTGTTTCAATGTGGAAATTAGTGAATAATTGGAAAGTCGCACATAACCTTTATTTGGACAATTTATTTTATGAAATTGGGATGAAAAGAAGTTTTGGACTGTAGTCTGTTTCTTTGTCCTTAAGTTGATTGTGAATGATAGATAAATAAATAAATAATTGATGCAATCTGTTGAAACGTGGTATTTCGTTTAAAGGTCTCACGTGTATGGACAGATAATGAAACAAATATTTGATGATGTGTAATGACACAATATTAATTGGCAAGTTTCTTAATTTTAATATTTAATTGCTTTGTGGTGTGATGCAAAAACACATCATTACACTGTATTGTAATTTGCAATAAAAAAGAAGGCTGAAAAACGTGCTCAAAGTTTTCACCTAAAATTTCTATCCTTAAATCATTTTTACGACTATTTTTGACCGTAAGTTGAAGATACTTATAGAATCGGGCGGGCCACCAGCTACAAAGAGGTCAACACCATAAACTTATGAGGATTTTCATTACACTGTATTGTAATTTTTAATAAAAGAGAAGGCTAAAAAAATATACTTTTCTGAAACTTTTTATCTCAAATTTCTGTTCTCAAATCATTTTTATGTATATTTTTGACCGTAAGTTGAAGATACTTATAGAATCGGGCGAGCCACCAGCTAAGAGGTGAACACCATAAACTTTTGAGGATTTTCACCCAGTTAGCATCTTTTTCGCATTTCCAATTCACGTGCTCAGCAGGTTAAAGGAGGTACTCTCACTTTCGGGGTAGGAAAATGTACGTGTGCAAGGTGTAGCCAGGTTGCAGTTTAGGGCAGGTGAGCGTTCGTGAGCCCTTACAACACCCAAGGCGCGTTAATATCAGGAAGCCTGGTGCCGGAGGTGGTTAGGTGGGGGGGGCTACCAAACGACAAGGGAATTAGGACTATAAAGAGGGATCAGGTGAGCGGGTGTGTGTGTGAGTGTGCGAGAGTGCACATACGCGACGTTAATATTTTGCCGGGGGACGGCTGTGGCACAAAATTCAGAGGCACCATCCTCCTAGGTGGTGTGAAGCTCTTCCCCGTCCCACCCGGCACCATGTAATGAGATTATGCACCGCGCCGCACCACAGCCTGGCGCACAAGGCGGACACCCACGCATACGCCGCTTATCTACCGCACCACTGCTCCCAACCGATAACCTCATCATAACTTGCAAGATTCCACAAATGCTATTAGGATTGTTATTTCTCTTAATACTGCCCCAGCACCAACCGCACCAAACTCCTGAAATAAATCACCGCCAGATAAAAGTTACTATCACGTAGTTCTTCGCCTGCGATATCGGTTTTCAGGAGAGCTTATATCGAGAGACACCTCGCATAAATCAGCCGGGATTTACGAGTTCCCTACCAACCACTGTTTGCCAGGTATTGCTAATTAGATACTACAGTAACAGAGGCGATAATTGATTAAACACATAATAGAATAATCCAATTAATAATAAATTCATGAAACAATTCAACAATAAATAAGCAATCCTAACTTCTGAGAAGTTTAAAGCTGGGTTTACACCAAAGTTATAAACAAAATATTAATAACTTAATTCTATTAGATTGAACGGAACTTGACAAACACATATGTTCATCATGTGTATGATAAGTTATGTTCAATCTAATAGAATCTATAAGTTTTTTCTTTTTCTTTTCTTTCACTTTTTGTGTAGTTGATTGAGAAGTTGATATTGTGGTAATTATTCATGTTGAATGGAAAAGACTGAGAAATTGTCAAAAACCACAGATTTATGAATACTTGGAAAGACCGGTTCCGGTTATTACACCATTTTCAATCTCTGATAAACTGTGATTACAATGTTTATCAAAGATTAACCGAAACCGGTCTTTCCAAGTATTCATAAATCTGTGGTTTTTTGACAATTTCTCAGTCTTTTTCATTCAATAAGAATCTATAAGGATTAAGTTATTAACATTTTGTTAATAACTTTGGTGTAAACGCAGCTTAACTATTAGGAGATTAACTATAAGAAGATATTGAGAATTTATTTAAATAAAAATTGTATTTCTTAAACGATCCGTTTAATACCAGAATAAATCTATGAAGTTTCCTTATCTTAGTAAGGTTGAAGCTAGTGTTGAATTGAAATGAACTATGATTAATGTTTAATATGAATTTTATTTTGAAGAAGAAGACAGAATTTCACCTCTCCAACTAAAAAATAAGGACCAACTGTTGAAATCTGTCAAGGCTCAGAATTTTGCATTTATATAATTGAAAGGGGATTGAAGACAGAGCCAGGTTTGAGATAGGAAAATACATATTCGAGCATACTTCTAAGTGAAACAGTGCATTACCAGTGTAGTCGCATGTTGGATGCTACTTGCAACATGCAATTTTTTGTTCTCAATGAAACTAGATGGATGAATGATCCAATGCTACTCAACAAGATGCTTCAAGGGTTGAAAATTTACACATGTTATTTTTTATTGAGCAGCCTAACTAGTATTATTATTCTTTTTAGTATATTATTTTATTCTGCCCTAACCAGTATTATTATTTCTTTCAAATTTGATATGCTGAGCTGATGTACGGCTGGAATGGTGGATCAGCAGAAAACGGTCTCTAGAATCAGTGAAAAACGGCTTTAAGAGCAAAACTGCGAAGCTGGCCAAATGCGATTCCAGCCAATCAGCTTTAAAAGCAAATTTCCAGGGACCATCAACAATGTTGCTGTCAAAGATTGGACAGTGCTCGTCTTCAGGGGGGTAGGTTTGCATTGAAAAACCTGCTGGTGCTTTTGTAGGGAAATTCCAGATAAGCCATCAGATAGCCGAGGAGAGGGGAGAGGGTGGACTCGACGAACGCTGATTTATGAAGACGTGTGGTACGCGCACGCACGCACTGTGCGTCACATCCATCTCGGACTGATTGAACGCTGATTTATCGGGCAGGTCCTGGCCCAGAGGCCATTCACACCCCCACACCAGCCAACACTCAACACTCGGCAGATTTCATTCAGCTTTTCCTCCGTAAACAGACGTCGTCGGCAACTGGAAGGCAACAGCCATCTTCCATTACCAGTAAACAGTTGACAGTGGACGTTATCAACCTTTAAACATCGGTTACAGCAACTAGATAATGAATTTGAATTTGAGAGTTAAATGGAAAGGAAGATATTAAACAGAGTTGATATTACAATTTGAAATCATATGATATATTATTTTAGTTAGAATAAATATTGATAATCATTAGTGTGCATCTTGCCATAAGTGAACTAAATCTATTAGATTGTTATACGTAGACAGCAACGAATGAACAGGGTTCAATACCCTGAAGCAGGACGAACACTAATTTCATTCAAACTATAATGGCAGAATAGTGGCTGGAGTAGTGCTAGTTGTCTCTCTTGCCTTGCACTTGAACGAGGCAATAGAAATGAGATGGAAATTGAGACACAGGGCGGAGGAAAGTGGGTCGCAACCACAGTGCTGAATTTGCCTGCGTGAGATTCAGTCCTAACACGGCCCAGAATACACGTTTTTGTAAGCTGCTGGTTGATACATATTCATGCCACAGCATTTGTGATTTATGACGTCTGCTTTCAGAATACAGAAGGCAGTGCAGTGCATTGCATACATACACCCCACAATTACTATACTGAGCCATATAGGTAGTTCCCCCCCACGCCACACACTTTCATGTCTGGTCTGGTCTTGTAATTGAATATTTCCAAGTATAATGTCATGTGAGGAGCTTATGTGAAGCTGTTTCATGCCCTAATACTTTTATCTAACCGTTTTCAGCTCACAGGATTTCATATTGTTTGAATAAAATTTTGAGTTTGGACAGGGATTATGTAAAAGTGGATCGGAATTTTAACTAGGTATTTCAAAAAGTGATTCCACTTCCTCAATGGAATCCACTTTCTGGGTCACAACTTCTTTTTTAAGCTTTCTTTAAAGTTTGTGCTTAATACTGGAATATTCAAAAAGTTACGAATCAGCTTAGAAAAATAATTCGAATGGTGATTTTAAGAATGAAAAAATGAATCACAAAATAGCAACAAATTCAACCACCCAAAGTAAGTTGGATTTGACAGTGAGTAATATGAAAGAATCATCCATGAATCCTGAATAAAAGTTGGATACTTTTTGGAAGTATTTTCTCAATTTAATAACTCACTCAGTATGTTTGATTCTAAATTCAACCAATATGCTATTATTGCACGAGTACAGTATAGATTACAGAATATTGCATTGTTTAAAAGCCTGGGAATATTCATGACTTGCCTCACAGCTAGATTTATTATGATAAGGACCCGTTGAAAATACAAATTTATACTAATTAGATTGGATAAATTTAGTGGATTGATTAGAGCGAGATGTTTTAAGGCTGTGCAAAGGCTAAAAATAAACTTTCTATTGGTGATATTTTTCAAAGTTTTTCGATTTGTATATCATCAAGCTATCAAAATAAAAAAATAACTTTTTGTTCAGTTATTTTTGGTAAATTGAATAACTTTATTAAAAATTTATATTTACAGAAAATTTTTGTTTCAATAGATCAAAAATACCATGAAGAATCAATCCTCTGAATCTCATGGATTTATCTCTAATCGAATTTGAAATGTTCTGTCCCAAAAGTTTGAACTTTAGGCCCTCATATCTCAAAAAGTAATGATCGGAAAAAAATGTTATCCTGAGAAAACATTTTAATTTGATAGCTTGATGATATACAAATCGAGAAACTTTGAAAAATATCACCAATAGAAAGTTCATTTTTAGCCTTTGCACAGCCTTAAAGAACTCTTCACGAATTTGACTCGAATATTTTTAAATAATCTCAAATATTCGAATCAACAATATCAAACTACATTTCTAACAAAAATACAAGACTAGTATTGGCGATTATTGAACATGTCATGATTTTAGTAGGTCTCAGGTTGTTGGAAAAACACAGTTTTAGTTTGTCACATTTATTAGACATTAATACAGAACTGCAGTTTCGTGTTGAAACCATCCACATTAATACAGAACTGCAGTATCGTGTTGAAACCATCCACATTAATAAAGAACTGCAGTTTCGTGTTGAAACCATCCACATTAATAAAGAACTGCAGTTTCGTGGTGAAACCAACACATCTTCAGCTGTTTTTCTCAATACGAAACCGCAGTCCTGTATTTATGTCTAATAAATGTGGATGTGACAAAATAAAACTATGTTTTTTCAATTATAGGAAAATTCCACAATATCAATTCTCATTTAACAGATGTTGTCTTAGGTTGTTTTTGACCTGAAGTATATGAAGATTCTTCTGAAGTATATTATAAGAAAGGGATTAACCACAAAGGTGAACGATGTTGTATTGGGAAAATAAAAAAATAAATAGATTAGTATATTATATAACTTGGAGCATCAAATTATCGTTTTTCTTTTAGGGCTACTCTTGAATATAAAAAATAATTTATTTATTTATTTATTTATTTATTTATTTATTACAATATGGGCGCATACAGGGCAAGCCCCAAAAATTGCTCCCCAATCAAAACAATAGAAAATACATCAATTTCTTAAAAATATAAAATTTAACACAATAAATAAAATATACTCCTGAAAATAATTAAAACAATAATCAAAACAATAGAAAATACATCAATTTCTTAAAAATATAAAATTTAACACAATAAATAAAATATACTCCTGAACATAATGAAAATAGAAATCTAAGTACCCTTTTTAAAATTATTTAATAATGGTCATTATCATTTGCATTATATAGCCGAAACATGTTGTGCCCCATTTCACCAACCTTGATCAAATATAGCCTAGCCATGGTCAATTAGACCATAGTCAAAATTTGATCACTCGTTCAAACATACAACTGTTCCACCAACCTCGGGATTGATCAAAACTCCGTCGGTCAAATCTGAACATGGTCAACTCTAGTAGCTGTACTTTTCTGAAGTTGGCCAACATGTTTGCTGGCTTGCTATTGGCTACATCTGATTTTGATGGATGACAATTACTGAGATATTGCAATTATTCAAATGCTGTGGAATTAATGATTATTTTTAAACGAAAATTCAATTTAAATATAGTAATATAGTAAATATGGTAGCACCCCATGATACTTAATATCAGTTTTGATGCTCATATTCAGAGGGTAATTTGCGCTGAATGCCCTTTTTACTTTACTGTCAGGCCGTCAAAAATTCAGATTACTGTATTTTTTCCATAATTACTGTAATGATTTTCTTCATAATCATTATTTCGGGGCGGGCCCCCTAGACCCCCTTCCTATATACGCCCCTGGCATAGACGTTTTGTACAGTCACACATCTATAATAATATTTCAAATATGAATTGAATACTCTCGTATAAAGAGATTTACAAAACACCATCAATTTTGACAATTTTTTTTTATGAACAAAAGAACATTCCAATTCTACTGAGATACATTGGTTGATGTGAGGATTGAATAACATAGGCCTACTGTGTGCCTAATAAAAGAGTAAAGCAAATTCTTTCCAAAATCTTCCTTTATTTTTTATACTATAATAATTTACAAATTAAAAGATTCCGAGAACGAAACTAATAAATAACTTACTACAACTAAATCAATCGCACCAGAAACTTTGAATTTTCTCATTGCGTCAAAAACATAACCCACAAACAAGCAAGGAAATTGATCGAGCCAGTCTTTTCACCGTGTTCAAATAATTTGATCTCCCGATCGGCGGCAGTCAAACTTAACCATTGATTTGACCGTGGTCAAACGTAACTGGTGTTGGTGGAACGAATTATTTCTGATTTGACCAGCTGATAGACTTCAACCATGTTCAAATGCCTTGGCCAAGGTTGGTGAAACGGGGCATAAATAATTTTAAAACAGGTACTTGATTTTTCTATTTTCGTTTATAACTTGAAGCATGTATTGTTGAATAGCATACTTGAGAATGAAATTAATATCCACCAAACCACAGTTTTCAAAAAATAAGTTAGTTGAGTGATTATCACTTGTTGATAAATAGAGGTTATGGGATGTGTATGGAGGTGTATGTCTGCGGTTGATCACACCTGTCGAAGGGTGTTGGAAGGGGAGGGGGTGGATCAAGCGTTGAGTAAACAGCAGTCAGACGGCTGCTCGTGTTTGTTGTTTGGATTGGGCCAGCCAAACTTGTTTTGTCAATAAATTCCCATCTTTGATGTGAATTGTGAGCCATTTTTTGTTCTGAAATACATTTAGGCCCTCTTAGATGAATACGATCCTTCAAAACAAACAAGCCCACAGGAGCATGTAGGACTACTTCGAAATATTGCACAGTGATAGTGGTTTTGGAATTTGACAATGATTACAATTAGACGACATTTATATTGAATTTCTATTTCTGTTATTTCATAAAGTTAATGTTCAGATTGATTTCATGTTCATATCAGAGAGGGGTGGAAATACTGCCAATCTATTGGAACACTACACAAGCCGATTGAAAGAATTCTCCTAAATCGTGAAATAACACTACATTCTTCTCGATTCACGCTTGAATTTAGAAATATTACAGTACTTTAGATGATTATAATTTATTGATTCTCTAGATGATTTGGATGATTCTAATTCTAATAATTCGTAGTAATTTTAAAAAATTTCCATCAATATTCGAGTGTAATTCTACTATGTCATCATCATGATCATCACCCATCATGAACTAGGCTTGCTTGTAAAGCCTGTTCCGGTGTTCACCGCTTCCTCGGTCTTCCGACATCCCTTTTCCCATTCAACTGCAACTTCCAAGCTTGTAGTGGGTGACATACGGCGCAGGTGATTTGTCCACTTCAATTCTACAATGTTATATATGAAATGTAAAAATTTAACTCACATGACTTCAAATAACAACTGTGTGAGCTGTTTGTAAGTCGGAACATTTTGAGAACATTTTCTCAAGAATACTACTTCTTTTTTGCACAGCCTGATCAGATAAATTGGCTTTATTTAGCCTTACTACAATGTAGAATATAAGGCTATAGTGAGGTGCACATTATAATGGCAGTGTACGATTGACAATACTGTTGCTGTCCTTCTCAATCATACAACAAAGCAGATAGCACTATCTCTCTCTCGCTTTGCAATGTTGTCTATTTGCCAGAATATTTCATATTCACTTTTTACCGTGACTGTACAAAACTGACCAAACAATTCTCAGCCGCCATTTTTTTTCTTCATTCTATCAAAACACCTGAGTACACAAGTCGTATAATTGATTTAAAATGTATTTTTGAAACAATGAAATAATTTTTAAACATTAGCGTTTGAGAAACACAAATTAAAATACCTGAAATGACATTTTAAAAGTTGATAAGTAACCATCCTGGACTTCATGCTTAAGTTAGCCTACCCGTATAGGTTAGACCTACTCGTACCGGTATAAATAATATTGAAAAGTTATTTCAGAATTAATCCATTGAAATTACTCATTTTTAAATGGGATTTCTATTTTTCTATCATTCTTGAAAGAAATTGGAATAGAATACCTACCAAATAACTTAATTTCTGTTGTTTTGAAATTCAGATTGTTGTATCACAGCTTTTTAAATTAGCCGCCATTTTCAGGTTTGTATAAAAATAAAAATCTGATCTCAGGCATGAAAGCAAATTTTTGAATCAAATTATGAAAAAATAGATTTTCTTGATTAATTTGTCAATAAATTAATTATTTTATCAAGGAAATGATAATTATTATTAGATTTAATTTAATGGGATGAATTGAGTTACAGCTGTGTACAGTCAGTGGCAAAATGGAGAGACTTGGCAACGTTTTTCTCCTATCTTTGTTCACTGCCATTATAACGTGGACCTCACTATAGGCACACACCAGTTAGTCAAGACAAGACAAGACATGATCAGGACACAATACTTCACATTGTTCCTTATGACGCAACTCACACTGATTAGTCATTGCAGTTAGACATATCTTCATAAGCAACTATGTGAAGTATTGTGACTGAACGTGTCTGATCATGTCTTATCTTGTCTTGATTAACCGGTGTGCGCCTAGCCTTATATTCTACATTGTAGTAAAGCTAAATAGATGAGCATTAAATTGTATAGCAACATAGTATAAGACAGAACACAGAGCTATTGATTACAATGCAGTGTTTTACTCATTAGGTGAAACAATGAATGAATGAAAGAGAGAGAGTAAGGGTGTGTAGGAGGAGGAAGAGGGCTGAAAGGCAGCACAGCTTATGCATACAGAGAGCAAGCCAGAACTCATTCATCAAATAGGTGGGATTATCATTGGAATAGAAGCCGCTGGTGCACCGTTTACCGAGCTTAGTAACGACGTCTCGGTCACACAACAAGAAACGCGCGATCCTGATTGAGGCGCGACTCCCTCTCACTCCCACCCGTTGCTGTGGGCAAATTAATTACCTAAATGCAGAGTACAGAGAGAAATCATTTAATTAACACGACAGCAACGGTACTGCTTAAGCTGCAACAACCAGAAGGGGAGGGGCGACTTCTCAGAGCACCCCCTTGACTTGTACCCTCAACCAGTGGCTGCAAAATAAACAATTTAAATTTCCACTGAACAAGTCACATTCACTTTTATCACTCCAATGCACTTGGAAACGCTACATAACAGCAGTAATTGCTGAAGAGCGGAATCGTCAACCGAACGGCCAATTCAGGAGTTAAATGGGTAGAAAATGAAAAGTTCGTTGGGAGTTTGAAGTTTGAATTTTCAGTTTAGGATGATGATGAATTGCTCCTTTCTATTACTTTGAATGGTAACTTATTGGTTTAAATCCTGATAAGATGTTTGGTTGGTTTAATTACTCTAGTAATCCAATAAATTGATAGACTTTTTGTGTAGTTGAGAAGTTGATATTGTGGTAATTATTCATATTGAATGAAAAAGACTAAGAAATTGTCAAAAAACCACTGATTTATTGATAATTAGAAAGACCGGTTTCGGTTATTACACCATTGTCAATCTCTGATAAACTAAAACTTTTCATTCAAAATTGATAGACCTCAGCCTTATATAAGCTTTTATTGGTATGAATCGTAATAGAGTGTTCCACAGAACATACAAAGAAACAGAGTTTACTTCAAAATACACTATACAAATATTATGTGAATGGGAAGAAAGAGGGAAAGGGTTTTAAGCGAAAATAGATGTAAAATTTTAAATAGGGGCTTGGTATAAAAAATTGCATTGTGGGTTTTCAGTGTTTAAAATTATTTTGACTATAATAATAAAATAAGACAATCTACTTGAGTTTCATATTCTATTTATTTATTTATTATTTAGCGTATGGCTTCCAAGACATCAATCAGTATTCATTTCCATCTTCACTTTTTCAGGATCATAACATGGGAATGGTCCCTGGTCTCAAGATATAATAATGAACATAAAAAACAAACATAAATAGTAACTAAAAACAAATTATTCGAATACATATATTCAGTCCATTCAGATAGGCTATTGACTCTGGAGTTGCCATCAAGAAATCTTCTTCTGTTCCCCCTCATATAGACTATGGTTTCGAAATACAACAAACACTCCAATGGAAAGAAATAATATAATTAAAATTCCACCTATGATACAGAATATTAGAGTATCGCCATAGCCACCTCTAATACAAGGCTCCGGCCTACGATATGCCAACGTTAGTAGACAGAAGGTTGATCACTCACAGGTGAAAGATTCGAAGTGGTGGGGGAAACGCCAGCGTGACGTCACGTGTAGTAAAAAAGTGATAGAGTAACCACACTGAGCATACAGTTTATTCACTGTATCTTCAAATACATCGTCGTTTAATCCCCTCAAGATTGACCTAGAACTTAAAAATTCTCCATACTTATAGCGATTGAATCACTGATTCTAATGATGTTGTTAAATACTTCAAGTTCATTCAACTTGTATGAATAAAGTTAAGTTGAAAGTTTTTCAAGAATCTAAAAACGTGACACGAAAAAGTTAATAAGTTGGAAAAGCGTTAGTAGACAACGTTATACTATTATAATTTCAGATTAACCCATAAAAAATCTTGATAAACCAATGCATTGCAATAATCCGATAAACCGATTCCAATAAATCCGAAGAGTTTCATTCATATAAATGCACTGAACATATGCTGGTATCGAGCACATGTTCTACGAGAATCAAAATATCTCATCCCCGAAATTCACAAGCTGATGTATAGCCAAACTACAAAATATAAACACGACCTAGAAGATGAAGAAACCTTAAGGATTTGAAAGGGAAAGTTAGGAGGTGGGGTTTTTGCTTTTATATGGCAAAATACTTGTATTATTCAAATGTTTTGATAATTATTGTAAAGCAGAAACAGAAATCTTGCATGTCAGAAAATGTTTGTGTTATATAATTTGACTATACGTCACCGTATGATTCTCAAGAATGCGATATTCTGCCTACTCTGTACTACAGCCTACGTCACGACGGCAGTCCCCCCACTCCAATTGCATTTCAACTAAAATACTATAGATGAGTGACCAACCTTCTGTCTACTAACTTTGACGATATACAACGTCGCAGTGTAGGCCTAGAATCTAATACATGATTGGTGAAAAAGATTTAAAAAAATACCAGCTGATCTTTTCCACCAATCATGTATCATATTCTAGGCCTACGCTGCGACGTTGCAATATCGTAGGCCGGGGTCTTGTATTAGTGGTGGCCTTGGTATTGCAGATGAGACTGACTATAATAATAAAAGAAGATAATTGACTTAAATTACAAAGATGAGGTGGTTGGGTCAGGTGGAAAGGATGACTACGGGCAGAGTCCCTAGAATTGTGATTCGGGAAATGCTTCACTATAGGAGACAAAGAGGGACACCCGAGGAAAGATGGCTGGATGAGGTGCTGAATGATGTTAGGAGTTTGGGAGTGAGGGGATGGAGAGGCATAGTCAACGATAGAGATGCGTGGAGGTTGATAGTTGCGTAGGCCAAGGCTCACCATGGGCTGAAGCGCCAAAGAAAAGAAGAAGAAGAACTCAATTTCATATAGTTTAAAAATACAACTGAAGTGATAAATAATATAAGTGATGAATATTCATCCTATGATACAGAATAGAGTATCGCAGATAAGACAGCTATAACACCTGATAATCGGTGAGCTGACTGTGAAATATAGTACAAAAATTTCATTCATTCTAATTGAAGTGATAAGTTTTGTAGATGGATTTCATCCATGATCACACATGAAATGCACGTGACTAAGAACTCCTCAAGACATAACTGACTACTGTGGAATTATAATGACCTCCAATCTACATTATAAGCAGGATATGAATTACCAGAGAAGGCAACATAGGAATATGTCCAAGCTCAAGATTATTCTAATGAATCAATATCCGGGGGAGGAACAGTTTTATGCTGTACCTGTTGATCCTCCACCAAATTATTAAAAGAAAATTTCAATTTCAATTTCATTTATTGCCAATTAGAATATTCAAGACGTATTACAAACTGTTTATAATATGACATATCATTGAAAATATAATAAAATAAACATAATTACTCATACATATACGTGAATAAGGTTAAAATAAAATATAAAATCCAGGCATCACCAGGAAAAAAAAATCTTTGCCCGAGAGTTGCAAAACAGTAAAAGAAAAACATCATAATTCGAAATAATGCAGAAAATTTTGGTTAAATTCAACTTATAATTACAATAGAAACTTTAGAACAGCAGAATCATAAAAAAAAAACAATCAAAAATTTCATTTATTCATTTACTTCATCTATTCATAGACAATAGATACAATGCAGAGAGAAGACTATAAAATGAAAATAAAAGATTTAAAATTAAATTGCTATATTTAAGGTAAAGAAATATTCCCCCTTAATCCACTCATCGACGCTCTTCTTACTAATTTTGAAATCCAAGTCAAAAGGTATTTCATTTATCAGTTTACTGCTTGTGTAAATTAGCTGTCTTCTGATCAATGAAAGTTTAGTAGGATAAACTTGAAATTTCTCTGTTGCACCCGGTCTTAAATGATAAGTGTTCTTGATCAGCTTTGGATTATAATTGTGTATCATTGATTGAATCAATAAAAGAATAGAAGAGAGCATCAGGAAATTCACATTAGTGAAAACTTTAGCTTTTATACAAAGGCTGACGATATCATCTTCATAGATTGGGGTAGTTGAGCCTGTTCTGTCTCCCACCTTACCGGGGCCTACCAACAATAATTCTTTGGTTGGGGGCTGAGAAAGCGAGTCCTTTGAGTACTTGGTAAACATTATGCATTAGATCTTTTCCTAGGTTACGGAGCTGGAAGCCGCAGAAAGATTGACGATTTAGTGGGAGGCGTACGACGAAGAGGCTGAATGTCGTTCATTGCTTATCTAGGGCCGTAATGGGGACGTGAATGTTGATTGCAAGCGCGCGGGGACGCACGTGCGTGCGTGCACTGAAGTAACGTGACACCACGTGAGGGAGGAGAGAGAGTGTGTGAGAGTGGAAGAGAAAGAGTGAGAGTGCAGTTGAGAAGAGGAGAGCAACTCGTATGTTCTTCAAGAGGCTCTAATGATGTCTATTAGAGAGGGATTTCCAGTTCCCTGAAGACCCGGCGGTGTGTGGTGCAGCAACCAGGGAGCAGACCGTAGACCGTAGAGCTCTATGCCATAATAGAGAGGGCCTCCGTCACGTATCAGTGCGCTATCAGTATTCCGTGGCAGCCCCCAGCCACCAGCCAACCAGCCACTAGCCCCACCCGATCATCTAGGCAGCCACGCTGACTATAAACGCTGAAAATGTTGATTTTGTATGCACTAGCTTCCGCTCAGATCTACTAGCTAGTTCGATGATAACGTACTGAAGCAATTAAGATTGGTAATGGAATCAAAGAGAAACAAAAATTTTAGATCTTCCCTTAATAATAAGGATAATAAACTTATAAGATGTTCATCTGAGTATTGATGAAGAGCGTAAATTGTATTTCGAAAAGTGAAAGTGACATAACCAACATTTTGATTTGGACAGTATAGGTAGTATAAATTGGAAATGGGACAGTTTTGTGCATGAGCCTGTTGTGCCTTTCCTCATGTTAAGTATTTGTACACAATGTGATAAATAAATAAATAAAAGATAATTATTATTTAACAAAAATCCTAAATAAATGCTGTAAATCACCCCGAAGACTTCTGCTACTGCAGACATTGACAACAGGGTTAACAGCTAGATGGATATTCGATGAGAACTACTATCCAAAAATCTAGCTGTTAACCCTGTTGTCAATGTCTGCAGTAGCAGAAGTCATCGGGGTGATTTACAGCATTTATTTAGGATTTTCGTTAAATAGTAGTTATATATACGAATAAGCTTTACCTTATACTCTTACATTATGCTCCTGAACTCTGGAGCAAACGCTCAAGTATTTTAAAGATTTTTTATCAGCTGATTCGCCTTTGTGGCCTTACTTTGTTTTTATAGCTCACGTAAGTGCTTAATTTATGCAAGTATAGACACCGCTTGTGTTTGCGTCGTCTGCTCTGCTCTATCCATGAATTGAGTTTTATGTTAGTTGAACTATGAATTTTGAGTTATGAATCTCTATAATAATTTTCAGCATAATCTTATGATATCAATAGCCTTCTTATAATCATCTACACTCTCATCTTCTTAAATGCCTATTTCCTATTCTGTGATGACTATCTTTATAGGTATCGGATCATCTAAGATGCTGTTGATGTTGACAAATCATATCTTTTGTACTTATTCCTTTGTAGGGATAATGGTGATATATATCATGGTTGAATCTAAAAAGAGTTTTATAGTTTTCAACTTTTGGTTGTGATCGTATCTGGTATTGTTTCCTCTTACTCACACGAATTAATTGAGCCATTTTACTATGAGCAAAAGGTGAAAAGCTGCTCCACAGCAGACTCACCTTTTTTGAAGCATTTGCTTCAAAAGTTGAGCAAATGCTCTAGTTTATTCATACAATTTTAAGCAGAAGCTTTTACTTTTGAGCAAATACTCAAACTATTTTTTCGATGAGCATAAGCAAAAGGTTTTGCTCACGTTTATTCATAGAAAATGAAGCATATGCTCCATATTTTAGAAGTATAAGCATATGCTCAACTTTATTCATATGGCCCATTGTCTCTCACGCGAATGTGAACTATAATTTATTAATGAGTATGAAATTTAAGAAACTAACTACTAAATTCTACTCTAATATTATTAGTAATATAATACTTTTATATTACAGTATATTCTACTTCATTACTATTTAGTGATACGATATGAACTAATTCAAAACGTTTATCGAAAGATATCTTTTCATTATACAATATATAAAGATATTGAAGGCTACCCTCAATGACAATTAATAACCTAAGGAGAGATGGTTCCGTCAGCCCATCAATAAACTAACTCATCTTAATCAATGAACTCTAGCTTACTAGACCCTGAAATTGCATCGCTGGATCTCCACTCCAGACATCACATACTACTCCATCAGTCGGCACGCAATTGATTGAGAGGAGACACAGATGCTGTTGACAAATCATAGTTTGAAATACCTTTCACGGCGACTGATTACCTGTCTGAAGACCATTAAGGGCATGTTCTGTTGGCTTCAATATTTTAATTTCGACGCCGCTGTTGTCGCAGCAACTTATTAAAGACATTAGCTGTCTAATTATCTTAATCTGTCACCAGGTAGCGCTCACATCAGACGCCTCCTCTCATCACTGGATGAGTCACATGTGCGTGTGCATGTGTGAGTGTGTTCTGCTCGCACATAATTAAAGGCGCCGCTTGGCGTCATTGCCATTAATTTGCGCTGCCGTTCAGCGTTGCGAATTAATTCCATCTTCGGCGTCTGCACAAGCACTGATGATGCCCTGGTGTGGATCCACGTTTGAAGTTTGGGTGACGATGGCAAAGCACACTACTCTAATCTATGAATGAACAGGTTAGTGGTTGAAAGGGAGTAGTTAGTTGGCTGATGGGAAGTTAGTGAAAGTGAAAAGCTGAAGTAATAAATACATTGAACAATACTGTAATTAATTTGACGACTGAAATTGAAACGTCAATAATCTATTACAACCTAATAATACTTGAAAAATCATTCCTCTTTTACAAAAAATATAAGAACTTATGAGCGAGGGTAAACCATGAATATTCAGTTTCTATTATCGGTTGAAGAGCTAGTGTATATTATATTCCAAATGGTCTCTCATACTGTATTAGCTTCTTTTTAATTGATAAATAATTCAATATCGGGGGAGTAGTTAGTTGGCTGATGGTTTTAGAGCGGGGAAGTTGGTGAAGTGAAAAGCTGAAGTAATAAATACATTGAACAATACTGTAATAATTAATTTGACGACTAAAATTGAAACGTCAATGAACTATTACAACCTAATAATACTTGAAAAATCATTCCTTTTTACAAAAAATATAAGAACTTTTGAGCGAGGGTAAACCATGAATAATATTCAGTTTCTATTATCGGTTGAAGAGCTAGTGTATATTATATTCCAAATGCTCTCTCATACTGTATTAGCTTCTTTTTAATTGATAAATAATTCAATATCGGGTACCGAGCTTCGTTCTGGAGTGTAAAAGCATAGAAAATGTGTAACGAAAGATTGAATTTATATATAAATATAGAATAAGAATTAAATAAAGAATAAGATTAAATAAGAATACCATTTAAAGTCTATAATTATCAGCCAGTAGGCAAAAGAGATGTTGGCAGACCACGCAAGCGGTGGCAATAATAGGATTTTTTATGTTTATTTGAATAATGGCTAGATGTGAGTCGGAACAGGTTAAAGCCTAATCCTTTTTGTAAGAAGAAGAAGAAGAGGATTGAATTTATAGTTTATATATATTTTTTTTCAGTCGTACAATTATTATTTTTACAGTTATATGAGGAGGCATAACAGACTTATGCCCAAAACTGCCCCTTTTAAAATGTATACTACATTCCAAATCAAAATCTAGGTTAAGCTACTATCACTCATCAAAATAACAATTTATTCACACTTCAAAAAACAAACACACCATCAATTACAAATAGATATACTATGAATTCGATTTCGAATGATATACTACGTTTGCTACAATATTTGTTAATATACTATGTACAATTCTACACTAACAGCATCTAGTTACTATTTTCGACTTAACATGTTTTCTAAAAAAAGAGAAATAAACAAAAATAAGTTTTTCTGGCTGGTTTACTCTTCTCGTGAGATCAGCTGAGGAATAACCCACACATGCACTCGCTCACTCACTTCCATTACGGTATGGACAGACTACAAAATTTTCAGCTGTTTTTCCAAGGACGTATTTATCCTTTTAATGTCTTTTAGCGAGTTATCCCAGGGTTGAGACTTAGTGCAATCGAATTTTTATATCATAAACCTACTTTGTTTCAAATTTCGTGAGAATCGTTAGAGCCGTTTTCGAGATCCGGTCACATACAGATATATAAACATATAAACATCTAAACATATGAACAGAAATTGCTTGTTTAATAGTATATATTATTCAAGGTGCAGAACTATTAACAAGAACTGATTTTAATTGGACTTCAGATGAAATTTCGAAGAAGGAAATGTTCTAGATAAGGAGGTTGTTACTCTTCATATTGTTGCTGTTTGTGTTATATTGGATAGAATTATTAAGAAATTATAATGATAGGAGTAAATTCTAAAAAAATTTTAATGTTGTTTTGTTCAAATTTCTATCATTCTATACTTGTCATGTTTTTCAGAGATAAACCTCTGTAATAGAATCTTATTGTTCTCAAGGACCTTCAAACTTCAATAACTAAAATCACACCTCCTAACGGCACTTTGCCATGGAGATATGCCGACAATTAAATATACAATAATATTATGTAATGATTTCTTTGAAATGTTCAATAAAGGCCTTTATTTATTTAACTAAAATCACACATCCGATTGAGATGGGGTTGTAGAGACAGGAAGTTCCATTTTTGCAGTTAGTAAAACACATTTGTGGCACTTGCCAAGTGTTGCCAACCGAGTCGGTATGTGCTGAAAACCGTGACTATATTGGAAAAACAAAGCCAAGCAAGTTTGCTCCTTGTTGATGTTTGCAATACTTTTCAGCCCCAGGTTTGTTTTCTCGGGCCCAATGGTGCGCAAAGGGAGCGAATAATGCTAACATCAGTGAGGCCAACTTGTATTCTCTGCTCTCCAGTTTGGAGGGCTATTAGCATATTGGTTAGGTAGTCTACCTCGAGGCTGCAGCCATTTTTCATCGAACTGCAAAGGAAACGGGAAGCACAGCAGCCATTGCAGCGACTGTGTTTGTCGCTAGAGCTGTAATACTGTGCACTGACACACAAATATTAATATTCATTGTACGTAAAAACAGGATGGTCTTCTCCTCGATAAATGCAAATGAAAGTAGCTATAACAGACCGGGCCAGCACATTCTTATTACCAGCTAGCCTATTGTTCACTGGCAAAAATGAACACTGGCCGCTGCCACAGAACACAGAAAGCAGGCCGTAGAACACCGTCAGCCTGTTGCAAACAAAACAATGAGCGTTTCATGGTGAGAAGCACCATTTCAAACTGCCTTCCATACTGTTTCAAGATTTTACACCTCATAAAACTTATTATGCCACTTGCTGAGCACCAGTTATGTGTCCTTTTAGCTTCTATTCTTAATGCAGATTCCTCCTACAACATCACGTAGGCTATTCAGATTCTAGAGACAGAATCATCGGATGAGAATAGAAAAAAATGATAATATAAAAGTAAAAATAATACTATGACAAATACTCATTATTTATCAGTCACAATCCATCTTCTGTATAGATAATGGAGGAGCTTTTACAGAGCTTTTATCAAATCAAAAAGCGCTTAACAAACATCTTCTGTTTAAATCTAATAGGATTTATAAGGAAGGAAAAAATCGTACGTCCTAAAATCGATGTGTGTCAATGGATATATATTTGAGTGGAAAATCTTTATTTAATTCTGAGATATAAACCGTCAATTCTTAACTTGTCAATGGATATATATTTGAGTGGAAAATCTTTATTCAATTCTGAGATATAAACCGTCAATTCTTAACTTGTCAATGGATATATATTTGAGTGGAAAATCTTTATTCAATTCTGAGATATAAACCGTCAAGTCTGCAGAGTTACATGGGACGGATAGACAACTCTTCAAAACCAAATCTAGAAGGTTCTGTATTGATTTTTCAAGGTTGTAAGCCATCATCTTCATCTTCAACCATCAATCTTTTTCAGTGGACAATCCCGTTGATTGTATGTAGCCTACTGAATGCAATGATCACTCGGCTATTTCGATTTGTTGAGAGAGGAGTCAGCGTCGGCGTCATTGTGTAGAAACAGATCTTCTTGATGTAGCAATATTCTTTCGGCATCAAGTGAGAAATACGTGTTGGTGAAGGGGGAACGAGCGTGAAAGGAACGGAAACAGGCTGAGTGTGGAGGGGGGAGGAAAACGAAAGCAATTTTGTCCTATCTCGAGTGGTCTGCAGGAGGAGCTGGAGAGATTTAGTCGCTGCCGGAGAGAATATCTGCTAAAGCCGACCGGCGTTGGATAGAGGATTAAAATTGAGAGCGAGAAATAGAAGCTGAACGAACGTTCGCTTAGCGACCACCAACCATAGGCAAACACACACACACGCGCACGCGCACGCAGCCGCCGCGGTCTGTTTGGAGGATGCAATTAATTGCAAGGCTACTGTTTCTGCTCACCGGCCGCAATTTATGTGCGAAATTAATCAGAGGTTTTTATGGCGGCGGTCAGCACTTGCAATTACCGGCACCGTATGAAACACACCGGCCACCCAACCAACCATCGGCACAAGCCATTAGACTTCATCATAATGTGAGATAAGTTACAACTTGATAATTATCAACCCCTAGTATAGGCCAGCTTGTGGTACGTCGAACTAGTTCCAGTAATTTAGATGAAGTGACAAGTATGGATTTATTATGTTCATGTCAAAGAAAGGTGTTACAGAACTTCATAGAAAGAAGTTCTTCATAGAAAGAACACTTTCACACTTTTGCATGCTTCACATCTGTATCACTATTTTTGTCATAGTCAATCAATTTCAGCTGTTTTCCATTCATTAAATCAATCCGGTAAACAGCTGTTTGCAGAACAAATAAACATGTGATTCTAATTACAGCATACTCTACTGTTATGAAACCATATGTTTTCTTCACAGTCGAGTATATTTCCTAGTTCCGAATAATAGGAACAGCAAAACTGCTACAAAAAAAAACACATTTAGCGCTCCAGGTGGAAGTTTTGTCAACTTCCACAAGATTCCTGATTCCGAATTTGTAAACTAGGTTATGTTTATAGAATGCATCTAGTAGCTTCAGCACAAGCAGGTAATGTTTTCTATTTCTCAATTCTTCTTCTTGAGATTATTATGACAAAGAATAGTGTACGCTGCTTTAACGTGAATGTCTTTTTCAGTGCTCGAATGAAATTCTAGTCGAGGCGTTAGCTGAGACATCATTCTCGCCTGCAAAAGGCCCCTTCCCATCCTTGTTACGTAAGATACTATTTTTTGATGAATTAAAAAATTTCACAACATTCAGGCTGCTGCGAATTTTTATTCAAGCGGAGAATACTCAACAAAATGAAAAAAGAACAGATTTGAAAAAAATATGAGTAACCATAGAAAAAAGTTGATGATTATGAAACTCTATGACATTGATTTTTGGACGTCCGAATTTTTGCCGTTCTTATAGATTCTATTAGATTGAACATAGCTTGACAAACACATCATGTGTTTGCGAAATTCCGGACGGGAGAAAATAAGTCGTCCAAAAAATAGATGTGTGTGTAACAACACTATGAGGTCAATAAAATTATGAGGGAGAAATTTATAAAATCTACAAGAGAAAAATCAAATGTCACATTGAAAAGTAGCAGGTAACCCGTGCTCCGCAAGAGTCTAATTGAAAACTTGCCTCACTGGAATCTTGGAAAATTCAAAACTGACCTATAACCATCCTCGGTAAATTAGGAATCTACATATAAAATTTCAAATAAATCAGTCCAGTAGTTCAGACGTGATGATGCGTCATTCGTAAATTTCCTATCCCATACGTATATAAGCCGATTCTTTCCATTATTATATTATAGATAATGAGTAAATATTGAGAGAAGGGAGGAGGAAGGGAGGTGAAAAACTAAATTTCATCTAATAAATTATTAATATTAGTTTAGCAACGCATCATGAATCCTTGAGTGGCAAGAGATACTCTATCGAACTTGAATGATATGGGTTGAAAGGATTATAATCTCAAAGACTAATGTCTTTACTAATTGTCTTATACTAATGTGAGAAGCGGAAGAATACAAGGTGGAAACACATTACTACAGAGAAAAAAGAGCCAAACAATGCAATGAAGAGGAGGGGGTGAACAAGCTAAAAAAGATATATTTCTATAAAGGGCGAAATTGTTTCCAGGAAAAAACGAGATCTCCTTTTTGGAACACATCCATAAGCATTGGGGGTATATCGATTGAAAATCATCATCTTTATTGGACGATGTAAAAGTTTTGCTCAAGTTTATTCATAGAAAATGAAGCAAATGTTCCATATTTTAGAATTATAAGCAAATGTTCAACTTTACTCATATAGATTCTATTAGATTGAACTAATAGAATCTTGTTCTAATAGAATATTATCTAGATAATATTAATAGATTATCTACTAATAGAATATTAGTTCAATGTAATAGAATCTTGACAACACATCATATGTTTGCGAAATTCCGGACGGCAGAAAATCGGACGTCCAAAAATAGATGTGTATGTAACAACACTATGAGGTCAATAAAATTATGAGGGAGAAATTTATGTAATCTAAAGGAGAAAAATTAAATGTCACATTGGAATTAATGAGAGAAGGTAGAAGGAAGGAAGGTGAAAAACTAGTTTTCATGTAATAAATTATAAGTATTAGTTTAGCAACGCATCATAAATCCTTACGTAGCAGGAGTAAAGAGATATACTATAAAACCTGGATGAGATGGGATAAAAGGACTAAAGGTTGAAAGAAATACTAACATAAGAAGCGGAAAAATACAAGGTGTGAACACGTTACTACAGAGAAAAAAGAGCCAAACAATGCATTGAAGAGGAAGGGATGAACAAACTGAATAATATGGGAAAAAGATTCCTTTATATTTATATAAAGAGCGAAATTGTTTCCAGGAAAAAACGAGAAGATCTCCTTTTTGGAACACATCTATAAGCATTGGGGGTATATCGATTGAAAATCATCATCATCTTTATTGGACGATGCAAAAGTGCGATTGAGACATTAGAGTGAATAGAGTAGCAATTTGAGAGAATACTTTACAAAATCCTTCGTAAATCGGAGCTTCTCAAGAGTCTTGTAATCAATACCCTACTGCAGCTAACCTCCAAAGGAAACCTAACAAACGACGATTTGAATTGCAATCCTTTATGGCTCCAATAACAATAGTGTTGAACAATAGGACTCAAGTGAAGCTTTACATGTAGCCTTAACACGATAGTTCTGTTCGAGATTCACTTGCAGGGAAGATACGGAAGCTATCTAATCAACAATGAAGAGTATCGGATTCAAGTCAACTCAATTAGCTCAATAAAACAGTCAGAGTTGGATTACTAGCTGAGATGAACGCAGCTCCACCCATGAACGCTGCCTTTGAAGAGGATCTTGGAAGAAAGTGAATCCATTCAATTCTGTACATGAATCAATTGGAGATCTACTCTGTGGGAGCAGACATTACATGTGCCGAATATACTTCCACAATTGTTGCACCATTTGAATTTAAATTCAAACAAGCGTTCGCAAATTTTATTGAATGAGAAATCAATGGTTGAGTTCAAAGCCACTAATCGGTGAGTGAACGATGAGTTCGGAGTGAACGTGGCTCTGAACGATGTACTGTTTTGTCGTTGAACGATGCATAGACAGACTCACATGCAGCGCTAGATTATTTGGAATTGAAATCGGCCATTAAGGGAACAGCCTGGGAGATTATTACATACTAAGATCTTGAAGATTTTTGTGATCTATAATATTACACAAAAAATATATAATTTATAATATCTCGTGCTAAAATACCTCAATGGAACCTTTAATTTCAAGTAAGAGCTAGCATTGGGAAGGCATAGGTATTGTGCGTTTATACCTCTTCAAGGTCTTTGGTCTAACTGATAAGAAAAAAAATACGACATATCCGGTTCGTTCACTGATCAGTTAATCGTACTTTTCCACCGATGGAAAAGAACGTAAATAGAATAACTGAACGTAAACATACATGGCTGAATATGAGGTTGTTTACAAATGATGGACTCCATTATAATGTATTTGGAAGCAGAGAAATGCATGATTACATAAATTCAATAACATTTATAATATTTTACAAAGCATTTAAAACTACTCCAATCACCTGATGGTTTTCCATTTTGATTGATTACAATGAAATAGGTTAAGTTCTAGTTTTGTTTACAAAATATGATCAACAAGGGAAACATCTGTCAGTCACGACTCATATAAGCAAGCGTTCAGCCACAGAATACACACATAATGGAAGGTATCAATCTAACCAAGATTTGAGTGCACCAAGACCACGACACATGACTGCATCATCTTGTTAGAAATTAAAACTACTACTGTATTACAATGCTACACTTTCTTTCAAGATGGCGGATTATGGCGTCAAGATAGTAGCCGACTTTCCAATCTGTGGTTCATCTGTGATCAATAGTCTGTGATTAGGTTTTTTACTGAACGTAAAAAAAACCCGATGGAATTGATCAGTGGCTTTGAACTCAACCATTGACGGAAGGGAGATGGGAGAGTGTTAAGAAGCTATAGTTAAGTCTACGTTATAATGGCAGTGAAGAAAGATAGGAGAAACACGTTGTCAAGTCTATCCATTTTGCCACTGAGTGCACAAAGCTGTTACTCAATTCATCCCATTAAATTGATCTAATAATAATTATAATTTCTTTGATAAAATAATCAATTTAATGTCAAATAAATCAAGGATATATATTTTTTCATAAGTTGATTCAAAAATTTGCTTTCATAATTGAGATCAGATTTTATTTTTATACAAACCTGAAATGGCGGCTATTTTAAAAAGCAACACCAATCTGAATTTCAAAACAACAGAAATTAAGTTATTTGGTAGGTATTCTATTCCAATTTCTTTTAAAAATAAAAGAAAAATAGAAAATAAGTTATTTCAATGTAAATAATTCTGAAATAACCTTTCAATATTATTTATACCGGTACGAGTAGGTCTAACCTATATGTGTAGGCTAACTGAAGCATGAATGAAGTCTAGGAT
Source organism: Nilaparvata lugens (assembly GCF_014356525.2). NCBI lineage: Eukaryota > Metazoa > Arthropoda > Insecta > Hemiptera > Delphacidae > Nilaparvata > Nilaparvata lugens. The sequence goes on from NC_052506.1 coordinate 10,581,918, forward strand.
GATTAGTTATCTACTTTTAAAATGTCATTTCAGGTATTTTAATTTGTATTTCTCATACGGTAATGTCTGAAAATTATTTAATTGTTTCAAAAATACATTTTAAATCAATTATACGACTTGTGTACTAAAGTATTTTGATAGAATTAGGAAAAAAAGGCGGCTGAGAATTCTTTGTCTACTTTTGTACAATCACCGTCAAAAGTAAAAATTAAATATTCTGGAGAACAGACAACATTGCAAAGCTAGAGAGAGATCCCGCGTTCTGTTTTGTTGTATGATAGAAAAGGACAGCAACAGTATTGTCCATCCTGCACTGCCATTATAACGTGGACCTCACTATAGAGATCTAATTTCAGTATACGTTCGCATCGTTTGAGGGAACATTCAAGAGAATGGTTGAGAGGTAATGAATACAATGAAAGGTGATGGTTTTTGATCCATTCCTAGCTGCGATGTATTAACACACTTTTTTCTATGTATTTAAACACGACATGCAGTCAAATTATTCGACTGCATGTCGTGTTTAAATACATAGAAAAAAGTGTGAGAATACAATGAGTCATAACGTTGGAAGAATTATTGAAAATTGCAGATAACCCACAGTTGAAATATTATAACTGATTCGAATTTATTATTATTGACAGTCAAAACCGTGATAATTGGATTGGATTTGTTCAAGATTCTGATTTCGAAATTATCATATCAAACGGGAGATTTGTATCGGAGATAACACCAAACATGAAAATGGATTGAAGGTTACAGTTATTATATGAATAACTCGACATGAGTTTAGTTAATGATTAATCATCAGCACAATTCAACTCTTAAGGTGCGTACAGATATACGCGCCGCGAACATGAGCAATTCATTTTTAATCAGCTGACTATATTATTATGTATTTTTACAGAAATGGTAAGATATAAGAAGCTTGGCATCAGCTGATTGAAAGTGAATTGCTCATGTTCGCGGCGCGTAAATCTGTACGAACCTTTACGTGGAATTCAATTCAGTCCATTGTGAATCAAGTGGAAGAGGAGACTATTATTGCCTCAAGGCTCAAGTGCAACTAGAAAGGCATTTATTTTTCCTACAGTTACGTTGAAAAGTGGCCATTGCTGCACTGATTACAGAACGCATAGAATCACTTTTCCGCTCTAGTGCGGGAAAAATTTTTCTGCACTCCAGATTTGCAACATGGCAACGCAAAATACTTAGTAGGTTATATGGAGCAACAGGCAGCAAAATAAAAATGAAGTTGGTAACAGTGACTGGGCTGCTATAGTGAGCAGACGTGCAACGAAGCACAACGCGCTATTATTATTCATTATATAATTATTATAACCAAGGACAACGAGGACTTTAGGATGTTAGGATTAAGGTTTTATCAATAATAAAATTACACAGAAAACATTGATGGATTTCAGGCAATTTTACCCATAATTACCCACTTTTCATATTCAATGGTAACTGTAGGAAAAACTTAATGTGAAATACGTGCGCAAAGTTCCTCTGCTGCACTCAAGAAACCATTCCGTAAACGTTTCTTTCGGTGCAGCAAACTGTCACTTTGCGCACTAGTTGCACAAATAACTATATCCATCTCCTCACTTCACAACCAAGGTATCTCTTCAACTATTTTTACTTTCCTTGCCCTATTATCATAGGTAAGGAAAGTATTGCTTTCCAAAAAAATTTAAGGTACTCTAATTTTATGTTTTCTATATGTTTCAAGGTCCCCTGAGTCCAAAAACATGATTTTTGGGTGTTAGTTTGGGTGTGTGTGTGTCTGTGTGTGTGTGGGTGTGGGTGTGTGTGTCTGTGAACACGATATCTCATCTCCCAATTAACGGAATGACTTGAAATTTGGAACTTGAGGTCCTTATACCATGAGGATCCGACAATAAGAAATTCAATAAAATTCAATTCAAAATGGCGGAAAAAATGGCGGATAATGGCTAAAAAAACCATGTTTTTCGCGGTTTTCTCGAAAACGGCTCTAACGATTTTCTTCAAGTTTATACCCTAGATAGCTATTTATAAGCCCTATCAACTGACATGAGTCTCATTTCTGGAAAATTGCAGGAGCTCCGTATATTTCCTGAGAAGAATGATTTTGTTAAATTTCTATCACAATTTTCTCAAAATGACTTGACCGATTTTTTTCAATTCATACCCTGTATATATCAGCTCTATTAACTGGCATGAGTCTCCTCCCTGAAAAACTAACAGGGGGTCCACCCCATCCTTGAGAAATTTACTTTGTACCTCCTTCTCGTGCGTGAGGTAGGTAGGTAGAGCAGTTCATTCAAAGAACACATGTCGATATTTTATTTGTAGAACAGCTGTTTTGACAACTTTTAAAATCCTCAAATATTCATAATTCAAACAAAGACAATATACTCTGAAAACAATAACAATGTTAATATAGTTTTAATTATTTAGCCGCTAATCGGCATAATGTTATTCCCCTAAATTATCCTCGTTTAAGATTGAGGCTTTTAGATCAATGAGCAAGGAAAGTTGTGTGAGTGTACCACACCAGATTTTTTTATAAACAGACTGAACTGTTGGATAAGGAGGAGTTTCTTGATTGTGAAAAGACAATTTTCCAAAACAGAGCCTCCATTTTTTGAAACTGATCTGTGTTCACCAACAAACCATTTGACAGCCGATAGTTTCCTCAATGACTCGGCCGAAATGAGCCGTGTTGGTTGACATGGACATGGGTGACAGTGAGCTGGGCTAACTGGCGGCCAGAATTGTTTGCGGCTCGGCTGGGTGTGGCTGGCTGCTGGTGCTGCCTCTAGCCTGCCTCTGCTGGCCTCTTACTAAGGCAAACTAAGCAATCTTGCAGCACACGTTCGCAATCCTTGGTTTGGCACGTCGACTTTGCCGCCTTCTTCCATTTCGACTATTTGTTAAACATGATCACGTAGGAGAGGAACAGTGTGAAGGGGAGGAGGAGGATGAGGGGGAGGAGGACGGGGAGGAGGAGAAGGAGAGGGTAGAAGGGGAGGAGAGGGTGGAGGAGAAGGTGTGGGTCAAGGAGAAGGTGAAGAAGTAGAAGAAGAAGTGAAGGAGGAGGAAGAGGAGGATGAGGAGTAAAAGGAGAAGTAGAAGTAGAAGAAGAAGTGGTGAAGAAGGAGGAGGAGGGAGAGGAGGTGGAGCAGGAGAAGGTGATGGAGAAGAAGGACGAGGAGGAGGAGAAGGAGAAGGAGAAGGAGAAGAAGAAGAAGAAGAAGAAGAAGAAGAAGAAGAAGAAGAGAAGGAATACCCAGAGGAGGAGGAAGAGGAGGAAATAGAAAGAAGAAGAAGAAGAAGAAGAAGAAGAAGAAGAAGAAGAAAAAGAAGAGAAGAAGAAGAAGAAGGAGAAGAAGACAAGGAGGAGGAGGAGGAGGAGAATGAGAAGGAGAAGAAGAAAAAGAAGAAGAAGAAGTTGAAGAAGAAGGAGGAGGAAGAGATGACACGGGAAGATTACAATGGGGAATGAGTTTGGAGGATAAGGAGACGGGAGGAGAAGAGGCAGAGGACAGAAAGAAGACGAAGAGTGAGGAGAGGAAGAGGAGAGATGAAGAAGAAGAAGATGATATGAAGGTATAGGACAGAGGAAGAGAAGAGGAGATGACAAGGGAGGAGGAGGAGGAGGAGGAGGGTTGAGAAGGAAGAGGAGGATGACAAGGAGGAGGAGGAGAAGGAGGAGGGGAAGGAGGAGGAGAATTAGAAGGAGAAGGTGAAGGGGAAGGAAAAGGAGAGGGTGAAAGAGGACGAGGAAGAGGAGAAGGAGAAGGAGAAGAAGAAGAAGAAGGAGAAGGGGAAGAGAAAGAATAAGAGGAAGAGGGAGAAGAAGATGAAGAAGAAGAAGAAGAAGAAGAAGAAGAAGAAGAAGAAGAAGAAGAAGAAGAAGAAGAAGGAAAGAGGTGGATGACACGGAGGAGAACGACGAGGAGCAGGAGGAGGAAGAGGAGGAGGAGGAGAAGGAAGAGGAGGAATGCCTCCACCTTATCTGCACACCCACACACACACACACACACACACACACACACACACACACACACACACACACACACACACACACACATCCACACACACACTGGCACTACTGTCACCTCGTAGTTCTTCATCCGTCTGTGACAAAAATCCGGCTGTTTTCTTAGCAGCAGCAGCAGCACCAACCAGCCAATATAGGCACCAACTGAAACCCTCGCATCGTGCATTGCCTAGATAAAACTTGCATTCTACTGCTACCTTCCTTATTTGCTCACTCACACACACCTTGATTTTTTGTGAGTTTTGAGATTGAGATTGGGATATCAATGTGATTAAAAATGAAAGTGTTTTCTGATTATCATCAGTATTATACAGACGAGTTTCATGTTCTCATCGATTAGGAAATTCAAATCAATTCCTGAATCCATATTTCGCATGGAATAACCGTTCATAATCAACGTATTACCAAAGAGAAACAATAGCATAAGTAGATATCCCATGGTATAGGGCGTTTATGTCGCAACTTTTACTGTTATCTCAAGCTGATAGTCCACGTAGTTCATTCCTGTGAGGCTTTATGACGCTGGTCGTCTCTCATATTGTGCCGTTTATACACTCTTAACCGGTCAAAACAGTGAAAATCGACAATAATCGACAGTAATCGGCTTGAGATAACAGTAGAAGTTACGACATAAACGCCCTATACCATGGGATATCTACTTATGCTATTGTTTCTCTATGGTATTACACATTGGTTCATCAGCACAATGCCAATCTATCGTAACCTTTCTTGTTAAAAAAGTCTATAATCTATTATTCATTGGCCTATTCATGGAACAATTAGGTTTATCTGAGAGTTATTATTGGACGAACATAGAGTCTATAGTAAGGAGGAAATGAGAGTCAAGTTTGGGTTGCAAAACACTCTACTGTCCTGTAAACACCTTCGTACCTAAGAGATGTCTCTTCACTGAAACATTGGAAATCACTGAGATATTTCAATTATTCAAATGCTAATGAATTAATTTATTATTATTAAACGAAAATCCAAATTAAATGCTGTAATTCACCCTGGAGACTTCTGCTACTGCAAATATTGACAACAGGGTAAACAGCTAGATGTAAATTCGATGAGCGCTACTATTCAAAAATTACTGCTACTACAGTATTTACTGCTACTATTCCCGGGCTGACAAATAATTTTTGAATAGTAGCGCTCATCGAATTTCCATCTAGCTGTTTACCCTACTGTTGTCAATATTTGCAGTAGAAAAAGTCTTCGGGGTTAATTACAACATTTAATTTGGATTTTCGTTTAATAATAATAAAAAATTACAACTTCTTAAGGTGCGTACAGATATACGCGCCGCGAACATGAGCAATTCACTATTAATCAGCTGACTATATCTGTATTTTTACAGAAACGGTAAGATACAGATATAAAAAGCTTGGCATCAGCTGTTAAAAGTGAATTGCTCATGTTCGCGGCGCCTAAATCTGTACGCACCTTTAGAAATACATAATAAAACCAATACAAATTTGACAACATTAGAAAATATTATTTAAAAAAAATGAAATGCCAATTGAAGATTTGCATCTCGAGGTACTATACCTGTTTGAGATGGTAATATAAAAATTGATTACAAAACTAGCGCTAAAAACTGAAAGTAAATCTAAAAATTGATAGTTTTAATGAATAGGTCGGGAGTGATATGGAATGCCTTCAAAAGGACCCATTTTTTGGTAGATATAATGAATAGGTCAGACGAGAAGCCTTCAAAATGACGCATTTTTACCTTAGTAATGACTATTACCAAATAGTTGTGGATGAGTGTACATAGGGTAGCTGTATTAATAGAGGAAACGTTCAAATTACATCATAACTAGCCGTCAGGCTCGCTTCGCTCGCCATATCCGTCTAGCCAGGGGGCTCCGCCCCCTGGATTCCCGACTGGATCGTCCGAGAATGAGATCAACAGGCTCGCTTCGCTCGCCTGCATTTTTCATTTGAGCATTTTTATCATATATTAGGACGATCCCGTCGGGGGTCCAGACTGAAAGTCTGGCTAAACGGATATGGCGAGCGAAGCGAGCCTGATGGCTATTAATATAATATTCCCAGGAATAGCTCTCATTGAAGTAGCAGTGCCCAATCAATTTTTCCGCGATAAATTCATTTCAATCTTCAAGTTGGTGCCAACCTAACAAGGTCAACTCAACTTTATGCCAACCTGACAAAATTATTAATTTAGTTACCAGTTAACAACTGTTTCGAAGAGGTATTCTCTCTAGATTATAGTTCTATATTAACATTTATGATATGGAAATTTGAATTATAATTAAGAGATTGGGAGAAGAAGAATATACATGCTGAAAGACGAACTTTAAACCCTTAAAAACAACCCTTAGAGTTGGAATATTGCCAAAAGATTTCTTAGTTCGCCTCTAAAGGGCCAACTGAACATACCTACCAAATTTGAACGTTTTTGGTCCGGTAGATTTTTAGTTATGCGAGTGACTGAGTGAGTGAGTGAGTGAGTGAGTGAGTGAGTGAGTGAGTGAGTGAGTGAGTCAGTCAGTCAGTCAGTCAGTGAGTGAGTGAGTCAGTCAGTCAGTCAGTGAGTGAGTGCCATTTCGCTTTTATACATATAGATGACGGCTGATTGAAGTTTGAGTTTTTAAATAAAAATAATTGATAAATTTTAATCAGTTGCCATTTTGTATGGAACTGTCAAAAAAGTATCAATGATGTACCACACAATGAGTGTTTACATTTGAAATATTAGAGTTACAAACCCTAAGTCACCCCCTTATGAAGGTTTGAAATTCAGTAGTACGTCAAAAGGTAGAGTATTTGACCAATAACTCATCCTGAAAGTTACAGTATTATATGTACAACAGTCTCCAATTTATTGAAGGGTTCCCATGCATATGACTCACTCTGTATAATAATTTATGTAAGTTCAAAAAACTGACAAAAACAATAACTGTAATATAGAATAGTATCGCATAGTATTGGCGAAATAGTAAGGCGCGTGTCACTGATGCTGGCAGAACAGTGTTTTTCGGATGGATCCATCCAGTCAATAACACAGGGACAATGACCGCGCACTATATAAATGATGATGGCTGCTAAAGTGACATGAGTGGTGGCTGGTCTGGTGGATGAGGGAGGGGTTTGGTCGGCAGGTGAAATAGTGTGTGGCAGGATGGGGGGGAGTGAAGGCAGGCGGTTAATCTTGTCAGGTGACTTGGATGTCGAGGGGTGGGGGTGCTCTAGAGGTCGCTTCTGCACCTCTCATCACAAACAAGGCCAAAGAGGCCCCCCAGCCCAACAGGGGGCCACCGGGCCACTAAATCTACACAGCCGTCTTACTCGGGGCCCCCATTGTCTTCGCCAGGGCTCCGCAATGTCAAGTCACACCTTGGCATACACCTGGATTCCACCGCCTTAACGCCCCTCTCCACTCCCTCATTCGTTCACTCTCTTCCCCCCTTTAATATTTCCGACTTATCGACTTCGCCCACCCACTTACGGCTGCTCATAATATTGATATCAATGCCTCTATACTTTGCAGCTTACATTCCATCTCCCTTCTCAAGAAAACTGATCATTTGAAAGTGTCTATCTACGACCTCCCAAATTTGGAACTGAGAAATGTTACATTTTTGTAAGATATTATTTTATACTTTATTTCTAATTACATATTCCTGTAGCATTCAAAGGAAGGGAATAAAAATTTTACTCTTTTAATTATAGAAGAGAAGCTATCTCTATAGAAATCTTCCAGATTATGAGGAGCATTTGGTGGATTCCACACACATTATTAGCTTATCTATAAATATATAAAAGCGAAATGGCACTCACTGACTGACTGACTGACTGACTCACTCACTCGCAGAACTAAAAATCTACCGGACCAAAAACGTTCAAATTTTGTAGGTATGTTCAGTTGACCCTTTAGAGGCGCACTAAGAAATCTTTTGGCAATATTCTAACTCTAATGGTGGTTTTTAAGGGTTTAAAGTAATCTTCTTATTCTCTTAATTATAATTGAAAAAAGGCCATACCATATGTTAATATAGAACTATAATCTAGAGAGAGTACCTCTTCGAAACAGTTGTTAACTGGTAACTAATTTAATAATTTTGTCAGGTTGGCATTAAGTTGAGTTGACTTTTGACTTTGTTAGGTTGGCACCAAGTTGAAGATTGAAATGCACTTATCGCGGAGAAATTGATTGGGCACTACTACTAACCGTCAGGCTCGCTTCGCTCGCCATATCCGTTTAGCCAGACGTTTAGTCTGGACCCCCGACTGGATCGTCCTAACATATGATGAAAATGCTCAAATGAAAAATGCAGGCGAGCGAAGCGAGCCTGCTGATATCATTCTTGGACGACCCAGTCGGGGGTCCAGGGGGCGGAGCCCCCTGGCTAGAAGGATATGGCGAGCGAAGCGAGCCTGACGGCTAGTGACATATATATATAGGCTTACACAAATACATGATCAAATGGCAAATGAAAAATCTGATTATGAGACCGTTGTCAGGTTGATATAAAACTGTGAATATATCAAATTTTGAGGTCGAGGTTGTCAATGTAGTGTAGAGATTGTGGAGAAGCCTTGATAAAATCATAGCTAATATTAACACCCCTATACGTGAATTTCAGTTTGAGGTTGATAAAAAAACTGTGAATATATTCAATTTTGATGTCAAGGTTGTCAATGTAGTGTAGAGATTGTGGAGAAGCCTTGATAAAATCATTTAAATCGTCTTGGTAGGCCGTATATTGCAATTTCTGATAATGTGCTTCACATCACACACTTCCACACATATGTAACTGTGTAATAAGATTTATTATTAGTGATAATGATAATTCTAAACATGAGTTTCCTCAGAACCTCTATACAAATACAGATTTTTCGTTTTCTCTGCCGTCTGAAGTAACATGATCCCCAACTAACTCGTATTATCAGAACTATGTGTATATTTTAAAATTACTAAATTTGATCATTGGACTCTATCTTAAGCTAGGTTTTCGTTTGTGCGTGAATGCCGTCGTCAACCACGACAGGATGAGGATCTCAGATCTCAATTTGACTAAATAACCTAAAATATTATGTTCAATTATGTTTTAATGGGGGGAGGTTGAGTTTATACTTCTTTATACTTTTAAATTGCAATATGTTGATATTATTAAAAGTGTTTTGATTCTTGAATAATGAACACAAATAATGAAAAGTTATTCGATCAGTTGTTTTAGCACACTTGAAATTTGGACAATATGAATGTCAACAATGCATGTCGTCGTCGACTGCGGAAGTTTACGCACAAACGAGAATGCACCATTACACCAAATCGTTCGAACAGTTTTTGGAGTGACCATTGAAATTGGAAACCCAATCATCACTCATAAAGAGATGTGTGTGTTACAGAGCTAGTAACTACTCCTACTTAACTTACAGATCATTGGAGAACTGACTTTCCTTCGTAACAGTCAGATATATAACTAGCCGTCAGGCTCGCTTTGCTCGCCATATCCGTCTAGCCCCCGACTGGATCGTCCAAAGAATGAGATCAGTAGGTTCGCTTCGCTCGCCTGCATTTTTATCATATGCTAGGACGATCCAGTCGGGGGTCCAGACTAAACGTCTGGCTAAACGGATATGGCGAGCGAAGCGAGCCTGACGGCTAGTAATATATTATTCCCAGGAATAGCTCTGATTTAAGTAGCAGTGCCCAATCAATATTTCCGCGATAAATGCATTTCAATCATCAACTTCGTGCCAACCTAACAAAGTCAACTCAACTTAATGCCAACCTGACAAAATTATTAATCTAGTTACCAGTTAACAACTGTTTCGAAGAGGTACTCTCTCTAGATTATTGTTCTATATCAACATATGGTATGGACATTTTTAAATTATAATTAAGAGAATAAGAAGAATATACATGCTAAAAGACGAACTTGAAACCCTTAAAAACTACCCTTAGAGTTAAAATATTGCCAAAAGATTTCTTAGTGCGCCTCTAAAGGGCCAACTGAACATACCTACAAATTTGAACGTTTTTGTCTGGTAGATTTTTAGTTCTGCGAGTGAGTGAGTCAGTCAGTCAGTGAGTGAGTGCCATTTCGCTTTTATATATATAGATAGAAGATACAGTTAGTTGGATATTGTGGATTTACTACAGAAATTAATTAATATAATGAATATTGATTGAATCTGGAGTAAGTTGGAGAGCTCCAATATCAAGTAAAAAGGTCTGTGAATTCATCCAATAGGAGAAGAACACATTGGAAATTCAATAATAAAAGATCAGATTTATGCATAAAATTAAAAAAAAAACCCATCTCGGTCTGTCTGGCATCCAGCCTCTTGATTAGATTACGCTTGAAATTAATCTTGTGATCCAATAATCTAGAAGAAAGTGGAGGCTGTGGGCGGCATTGAATGAGAGTTCTTCATGTTGACGAAGGACATTTTTTTATTCGATTTTCGTATTGGAAGGGGAGTGGGATCAATTCTTAAAGGACTATGAGTCAGAAATAAGAAAAATGATTAAGGAGGTGGATCTGCCTTCGAAATGATTGATTCTTTGATCTGTAATTTCAACTTTTATAATATTTTGATGGATAATATTTAGAAGTCAGCAAGCCCAAAAAAATCGAATCGATATTGAATGAAATGGATGGAGCTCTAAAGTAGAATGTTATTTTCGATCCAAGTTAATTGAGAAAAATCCATCAGATTATACCAGCACTCACAGGCTGTCCAATCAATTTTTTAATTGGCTTGGCGACTGATTGGGGTGTAAAACAAGAATTTCTTGAAATTTTAGGGATTTCAAAGAAAACTTTCATGAATTGATGACTGATTCATTAAATTTTGTATAACATAATGTTATATCATCAAGTCTAATTACTGCCTCCGAACTAGCCAATCAGGAACTTGGAGAATCAATTATTGACAATATGAAAAAAATTTATCCATAATCAAATCAAAATGAGTAAACGTATGAATAAGTATACGAATTGCAACATATAATAATATAATTATAGTCCATTGGAATCGCAATTAAGAGTTAGAAACGTAGTCAACTGGAAAATATTAATTTGTTGTTTATCGGCGAAAGAAGTAAAACAAAACTGTTTCAGAACTTACAATTCATTGGATTTGTTATAACGAGAATGAAATACTTGACCATTGACAATCCTATTATAGAAACTAATTGAGGGATATGCCTTCAGGTGGATCAGGTGGAGCAATTTCTGTATATCTGTTTATATTTTTATATCTGGTTATTTATGTTCAACTAACTGATCTCGAAAACGGCTCTAACGATTTTCACGAAATTTGGAACATAGTAGGTTTATGATAAAAAAAATTCGATTGCACTACGTCTCATCTTTGGAAAACTCGCTGAACGACATTTAAAGGATATATTCATCCTTGACTGAAACAGCTGAGACTTTCGTCGTCTGTGGATAGTAAAAATTGTGGATAGTTAAAAGTATCAAAATATCGCATCCCCGAGATTCATAAGCTGACATATAGCCAGCTGTAGAATATAAACACGATCATTTAAGAGAATTGTGTTCTGTTTATCAATAAATAAAAATGACGAGTGAAGCTCGGTCCCCTGATATTCATTATTGACGAAAGAAATCTTGATACAAAAACATCAAATTTTCACCCCTATTTTTGTGATGTCAGGAACTTATCAATAAGTAAATTAATTAATTGAATAAATTAAAATAGAATAGCAATGCGTTCATTGTAGCTATGATGCAGGTGAAATGAATGAGCAATACTTGTAAATGAACAACAAATTTTAATCAGAAAAATCATGTATGAAGTCTGATAGACTTTGATGAAAGTTACCCTTGGGCCAGAGCTCGATTCAACAAGCCATAATATTTGACTGTTTAATGTGTGGTATGGTATCAGCGCGACGGCTACGTGAGGAGTATTGAATAGTGGAAGGTCTGGTTGAAGACTGCGATACAGATTAATTTATAGCCACGTGAGTAGAGCTTCGGCTATAAACTGAAGTTTATTGACTGTAAACTGAATTATAGGACTTTAAAGCGTCTGCGGACACATCGAGTGATAACGACTATGTCATAGATAGCAGTGAACAGTGCTTCACAGATTCCAACAGCAGTAAATATAAACTTTCCGACATTACCGGCAAACTGGCACAAATTTTCATCCCATATCGCCGAATTGATTATCGTTGAACTAGCTTTTCATAACTGATAAGTTTTGTCATTCCCCTGGTTTCCACATAAGAACTTCAATCCGAAGAGATAAAACGGCGCTCAAAAGTCTCAGGTCATATCTAAAGAGAAACATCACTCACCTTCTTGAGTATCTCATAATATGCTGGTTGAAAGAGGATGAGATAGGAACTTACCTGAAACAAAAAATGATGAATTATACTCAATTGCCAAATTATTCATATTTTTTATATTGCTTCATACATGGAAATTTCATTGCGATATGCAACCTAAATGAAATATCAAACAATAATATTGTTATCGTGAATGATTAAACAGTGATAGTATTCTTTACACATTGAATCACAAATGGGCAGTTAGTTGATTGATGAAACTAATGTACCTGGAATACATTGTATTCTAGGTGAATTGGGTGAAACTGAATTGAAATTATTGTTGACTATGTCTGGTTTCACACACATCCCAGAATCAAAGTATATGGCTAGTTACACATACATCGATTTTTGTTCGTACGATATTTTGCCGTCCTTATAAATTCTAGGAGATTAAACGGAGCTTGACAAACATCATCTGCTTGAAATCATCTGTTTAATTGACCAAGCGAAGTGAGGTCTAAGATTCAAGTCGACGTTGACGTATCCATACGGTTTTTTGAAATTTTGCATTTAAAGGATAGTACAACAGGAAAAGGAGTCTCCTTTGAACGCCAATATTACCGTAAAAATTAGACTTTATAAATATTATTCATCATAAATCAGCTGTCTAGTGGACTATAATACTACCCGTTCAAAAACATCGAACATCTTGAAAATTTATCTTTCCATCAACGTTAGTAAACAGTTGACTCTAATACTACCCGTTCGAAAACATAGAACATCTTGAAAATGTATCAACGTTGTAGACAGTTGCAGCCAGACCTGATAACAGCGCTCACACTCACATTCCGGGACGACACCTCACGGTACGAAAGGACAAAAAGTTCTATGTTTATTTAGGATTTCTTCTAGACATTTTAAATTGATAAATTATTTATTAATTTTTGAGAAAACATAAAAACAGGTCAATGTAACTTACTGAGCGCGAAGTCTACTGTTCACAGAGCTACTAGTCTAATAGGATTTATAAGGACGGCAAAATATCGTCCGAGAGAAAATCGATGTGTGTGTGCGGGGCTTATGGCCAGCTACACATACATAGATTTTTGTTCGTACGATACTTTGCCGTCCTTATAAATTCTATTAGATAAAACAGATGATATTAAACAGATGATGTTTGTCAAGTTCCATTTAATCTGATAGAATTCATAAGGGAGGCAAAATATCGTACGAACAAAAATCGATGTGTGTGTGCAGGGCTCAAGAGTATGTAACAAGCTTATGGTGGTTGCCTCATCTCTTAGTGGAATATTACAATGTTCTAATAACGGATAATCAGCAAGGTAAGTAGGATTAATGAGCTCAAAAGGCTAGAAGGATTGTAATAATTCATTATTAGAGTAACTTAATGGAACGACGACTAACGCGGAGGGTGAAGTAGAGGAGTAGTAGAGAGTGAGGGAGAGAGATTGAGAGAGAGAGATTGAGAGAGAGAGAGCGAGAGTGATTGAGAGAGAGAAGAGAGAGAGAGAGAGAAAGAGAAAGAGAGAGAGAGAGAGCTAAGAAGGGTGTAGGTGGCACTTTGGCCAAGTGCGTCTGCAGTAAAGAAAGGCTATAAAATCAGTCAAAAATTCAGGAACAGAAAGAGAGGGGACGTCAACTGGAGATGAAATGAGACAGAGAATGGTCGGTCGGTCTTCTTTACGGCATTTTCGGCAGCGGCGGTGTCGACCCTAACAGCTGTAAAAGCAAGTCCTACGTTTTCTTACATCATTACTCGACTACCTCGACAAAGGTCTCGGATAATCCTTACATTTAATTCCAAATTACTCTCGTTTTACAGCGTCCCTAGAAATTCCCAGCCAACTCGTTTCATTGCCAGCCGCCACAGTACAGACTTCACCTGCCCCATCACATTTTTACACCCTGAACACTCCTCAACCTTCTTCAAAAATGGTTTCTCTCGAAGGAAAAAATATGTGAGATGGCATGAATCACATTAAAATGATCTTCGCAGGACGCACATTGTATAATATTATCAACACTGAAATGGCATGTCAAGGAGTTAGTTGAAATAAACAAAAAATTCTAGCATTACAGGGAAAAATAATCACAATAAAACGTGATCTGGCTTTATGATTAATAGATATGTTTCACACTCTCACACGGAAAAGTTGCTATAAAATAATGAAGGAGTCGTATTATTTTCATATGAAAAAGTTTAATGTAAGATAAAATAAAGCCAGAGGGGTGGTTAATAACAAATTAATTCTATTCCATGAATAATTTGATTAAATTTAAAAATTCTTCACATTAATTATAGGAACAGGTTGAGTGCTATAACCAATAGCTTGAAGCGTGGAGGATAGATCGTCGATTGAATTGTAGAGATACCTATTCGAATGTGACCCCTGTAGTCCAGTCACTATATACATTGGTGCATGCAATTTATATTGTAGTTCTGATTTTTTAATATATTGTTTGGATACATAAGAGAAGTCCAGAACCAATTTCTTCATGCAAAATTTCCTTATGCTAGATACAGAGTGACCCAAAAAACCTCGTATTTTCGGCTCATTTTCCAGTTTTCAGCTATTTCTGCCAAATCTCGTAATCGGACAGAAAAATTTGCTCTCGCCTTTTTTTCTAGATTATGGAATTCGGAAAAAATGAGATCATTCGGAACTTTCTATCTCCAATGAGTACTGAGTTATGATTTTTCAAAAATGAGTGAAATTTGAAGAAAAAATCAATTCTGATGTATTTTAGTTTTTAATTAACAATATCTTCCGATTGTTACCATTTAGATGTATAATTCAAAATCTGGACGTATTTTTGTGCTCTACAATCTGAAATCAGGTAGAGCGCTCTATCTCTTATAGATTTCCAGGTACACCTGACAACAATGCTCCTTGTATTATGAAAAACACCTAATTTTCAGCTTCAAACATCATCACCAACTACATAGTCTTCACATTGATATTTCGCACAATGACATAAGTTCATGAGATTATGTTCTATGAGAATCAACCGTTAGATGCACTTCATTTCAGTATTTCCTAGTGGAGAGGCGCGCTTAAGGACACCTCAAGGATCAAAATTTCAAACACTTATAACTTCTGACACACTGCTCAGATTTCATCGTAGTACACTTCATTCTTCTCGGCTCGTCAAGGCAGTCCAAAATCATGCATCATAAGTCAAATTCGGTCGAAAAGTGGAAAATTTATTATTGAGTGTACTAGCCCATATTCCAATACACAAAAAATGGCCAATTTCTATCCGAACCTATAAAATAACAATAATATCTCACTTGTGGTATTCAATTACGATGAATAATACCTGAATTTATATTCATTCCATATTCGAGATTATTCATTAATTTGTACAGAGATCAATCATACACTAATTGGAAGAGAGAAGCCGAGGCTGACCTCAAAACTATTCCTCTTCCGATTATTATGTTTATGGATTGAGATTGAGTTTTCACCTCATAAATTCATAAGCGAATGAAAACTCTATAGTCCAGGCACCTTGGTGCCTGCAATTTATATTGTAGTTCTGATTTTTCAATATATTATTTTGATACATGAGAGAAGTTCAAAACCAAATTCTTCACGCAAAATTTCCTTGAGCTAGATACAAGGTGACTCAAAAACCTCGTATTTTCGGTTCATATTCCAGTTTTCAGCTATTTCCGCCAAATCCAGAGATCGGGCAGAAAAATTTGCTCTCGCCTTTTTTTAAGATTATGAAAATTTTGAATGAAATGAGATCATTCGAAACTCTCTATCTCCAATGACTACTGAGTTGTGAAGTAATAATATATTGAAAAATCAAAACTGCAATATAAATTGCAAGCACACCCCCTTTTTATGTCTGTATTGACTGTACTACTTGTGAACACAAGTAAACGAAAGCTTAGTGGTCTAGAGACTGTGTTTCCACGTAAATATTTAAAAACACTTAATTTTGATGAGAAATGAGGAATGCATTCAACTCTCAAGGAGGAGCTCCATTCAGAGTGAAATGTATTCCTCATTACTCATCCAAAAAAGTGAGTTTTTTTAAATATTCACTTGCCAACACAGTGGCTAGACAACTTAGTTATTATAAAGTGCTTCATCATTGGAAACGACATCAATTTCAAACGAAAGCTTTCTAACCCGAAAATTCTCCCATGTTCTATGAGCTCTATAAACAACTCTATCAACTCATGTTCTATGAGTTGTATGAATCGTGTCAAACCATACTAATTAATGTAAAACTGGAGAAATGTAAAACCAATAATCCATTGAGATTGGATTGAAGATGGGGATTGGAGGGCGAACAAGGCGACAGGTTGTGAACAATACGATTGGCGCTTAATGAGGTTTTTCGTGGGTTTGAGTCCCGCCGTTATCGGCGGCAGAATACATTTCGCTAAATGGAAGTCGGCCTGGCTTATACGAGTGTCAGGTGGAGCAGCGAAGAGATAGATACAGTCGTGGGAGGGGGGGGAGTTTAGGTACAGGGCAATAACGGAGCCACAACCACGACCCAAATCACAATGGCTGACCCTCTACGCCTTGGCCGCACCCGGACACAAAGCCGGCTCAGCCAGTCGCTGAATCTAATGGCTATTCGGTAATTTATAATTTCATATTTCGCTACCGTCGACACCCTCAACCCATTATCAACCACTCTGATGCGCTTTCAATGCTTCCTTCCTTTTGTAGCATTCATTGCTCACACAAAGCTCAACAAAATAGCCAGTCAACATTCCAACGAGATTGCCCTGTCTCAGATTCGGATTTATATTCTACAGTTTTTTATTATATTATTTGTTGGGTGCTGTTGTTCGTTTTTACATCTAAGCTTGTTGTATAGTAAAATTACCAGTGAATTTATGGTTTTGGAGAAAGGGAGAGAGTCCTCAACATGATGTTACACTAAGCGACTTGCACACTTACTTATACGTTAATATTAATCTATATATATAAAAGCGAAATGGCACTCACTCACTGACTGACTGACTGACTCACTCAATCACTCACTCACTCACTCACTCACTCACTCACTCGAAGTACTAAAAATCTACCGGACCAAAAACGTTCAAATTTAGTAGGTATGCGCCCTTTAGAGGCGCACTAAGAAATCTTTTGACAATATTTCAACTCTAAGGGTTGTTTTTAAGGGTTTAAAGTTCGTCTTTTAGCATGTATATTCTTCTTCTCCCAATCTCTTAATTATAATTGAAATTTCCATATCATATGTTACTATAGAACTATAATCTAGATAGAGTACCACTTCGAAACAGTTGTTAACTGGCAACTAAATTAATAATTTTGTCAGGTTGGCATTAAGTTGAGTTGACTTTGTTAGGTTGGCACCAAGTTGAAGATTTGAATCCATTTATCGCGGAAAAATTGATTGGGCACTGCTACTTTAATCAGAGCTATTCCTGGGAATATTATATTACTAGCCGTCAGGCTCGCTTCGCTCGCCATATCCGTTTAGCCAGACGTTTAGTGTGGACCCCCCACTGGATCGTCCTAACATATGATAAAAATGCTCAAAAGAAAAATGCAGGCGAGCGAAGCGAGCCTGCTGATCTCATTCTTGGACGATCCAGTCGGGGGTCCAGGGGGCGGAGCCCCCTGGCTAGACGGATATGGCGAGCGAAGCGAGCCTGACGGCTAGTATATTAATAATAATAACTCAGAGCGAACGATTCAATGGTAACGGATCCAGTATGATTGTTTACCACATGGACATGTGGAGCAGTCACTTTGGTAAAATCGCTTGTCACTCTTCCTTGGGGGTCGGAGCCCAGGGAAAGAGTGGTCAAAAAAAAACCTCAAACCGGAAAAATAATAATAATAAAGTATTCGCATTCACGTTTAAAGTACAGTTAGCTTTTCAAAAAATCTACCTTAAACAACCTCCCGCTCGACATATAATGTACGATTGAAGAAATACAGTAATTTAGTTTAATGAAGTGGAATTTAGTATTTTTCATTTCTAAATTTGAAAAAAAACTATTAAAAAAAGTATTTTTCCTACAGTTACCTTGAAAAGTGGCCATTCCTGCACTGATTACAGAACGCAAAGAATCACTTTCCGCTCTAGTGCGGGAAAAATTTTTCCCGCACTCCAGATTTGCAACATGGCAACACAAAATAGTTGGTGGGTTATATGGAGGATTAGTGAACGAAAACAAAAATTATGTTGGTAACAATGACTGTGGTTAGATTTAGATAAGAATCATTTCAATGGCTACCCTACATTTATGATAAGATCCCAATCTAGAAATCCAAAACAAGAATAATGTTTATCTAAATCATAATTAAATAATAACTTATCATTTAATAATAAATAATGTTTATTTTCTATTGACAGTAATAATTATTTCAACTATAAGCAATGAGAAATGTAGCAAACACACATTATGAAATTCGAATTTTCAGGTTAAATAATCACCGTTCGAAATCCATGTCAATAAAATTAATAAAATAACATTAGAATATACTACAATAAAATATTTTCTGTTGTCTATGTTATTTTATAAATATTTTTTAGTTTACTTATATTATTTTTCGGTAATTTAGTAAGTTAACCATGTCTAAATATCTGAATACTGTTTTCAGTTGGATGAAACGAAGTTAGGTACGATTCTCCCCGCTAGGTCGCGCGCTTGTCGGTTCAGCCATTCTGCAGTCATCCCAACCGGCTGTTGGCGTGTATTTTGAATGCGAATTTTTTGTATTATCTGTATTTTTTCTGATTCTTGAATGAATAAAGATGAGAGCTTTGGCTGAGAATTTTCAAATTCAATTGGATTATTAATTTTTAAATGAATTAAGGTTGTTATTAATAATAGCATCACACACACAAACATTTGATGGATTTCAGCCATCATTTTATCCATAATTACCCACTTTTCATATTCAATGGTAACTGTAGGAAAAATTAAATGTGAAATACGTGCGCAAAGTTCCTCTGCTGCACTCAAGAAACCATTCCGTAAACGGAATGTTTCTTTCGGTGCAGCAAACTGTCACTTTGCGCACTAGTTGCACAAATAACTATAGTATTTTTCATTTCTAAATTTGAAAAAATATTAGAACAAGTCATTCGGACTAACCATTATATTCTAACATGTGAGAATTCATATTCATTCATTAAAACTGAACACATTTTTGATACCAACTATTTCTTGAGAAGTTATCCAATCCATCACGCATGATATTTGCAATTCAGGTTTTCGAAATTCATTCATCTTTAGAAGTAAATGAGAAAATCAATTTCAATTCCAATTTGAGTCCAAATGGTGATAAAAGCTGACAACAGCCGTGGGACATCAATAATACAACTCTGTGGCAAACGATTGACCACAAAGTGAAAGAGTGCCTGCCTAATCACGGCCTTTAGAGGAGGAACAGAAGAAGATTTCTAGATGGCAACTCCAGATTAATAAATTGTTTTTAGTTACCATTTATGTTTGTTTTTTATGTTTATTTTTATATCTTGAGACATGTGAACATTCACACATTATGATCCTGAAGAAGTGAAGATGGAAATGAATACTGATTGATGTCTTGGAAGCCATACGCTAAATAATAATATAATAATAATTGGGAAAATAAGGTCCGAATGGTCAATCGTATTGGTAATATTCGATAAGAGAATGGAATTTGAGAGCATATTGAAAACATAATCAGGAAAGTCTAACTATATAGATTAGATTCACAAGTATAGATCCACTGTAGTACCTACTTGTTTGAATAGAATGTATTTTGTAGAGCTTACTTTCAAGCGTACATTACAACAAATTGAAGATTGATTTTTGATTGAATCCAAAATTTTCATTAAAGTGATGAGATGAGGGATAGTGAATAGAAAATCAATAATACAAATCTAATATAGGGAAAAATCAGGTCCGTATGACTCATTCAAATTGATCGTATTCAATAAGGGTAAGAAATTGAAGAAAATATTGGAAACATAACCAGGAAAGTCTGATTTTACTGTATAGATTAGATTCGCTGTAGTACTTGTTTGAATAGAATGTATTTTGTAGAGATTACTTTCAAGCATACATTACATCAAATTGGAGATTGATTTTTGACAAATCGTTTATCTGAATATTGAAGAGCGTAAATTGTATTTTGAAAAGTGAAAGTGACATAACCAACATTTTGATTTGGACAGTATAGTATAAATTGGAAATGGGACAGTTTTGGGCATGAGCCTGTTGGGCATGAGCCTTTCCTCATGTTACGTATTTGTAATATTTGTATGTTAAGTATCACACAATGTGATAAATAAAAAAAACAAATAAATAAAATTCACATTTTTTATTAAAGTTATAAGACGAGGGATAGTGATGAGAAAAGATGCATCTTAGTAAACGGATAGCTTCAATTGCAGAGAGAGAAATAAGAGAAAGAAGTTAGAGTGAAATGCGGTTGGGAAGGAGCCATCTCTGCGCAAGTATACTATGCTTTCGGAGGCCGTAGTTTGGGTTGTAAATCTGTCAGTGAAAACAGGCGGAGACAGAGCTAGAGCGAGATGCGAATAGGCATGCAAAAGCGGAAGGAAAGAGAGAGGAACATTGGAGGTTTGGTAAGGATGAGCAGCTCACAGAAGAACAGAAGAGAGCCTGGCAAACCCGTGCCTTATATTATCTATCCACTAACGTCTTCTAAGTGTCTTTCTCACTTTTCTGCAGGCTTTAATGCCGATCATATATCTTAGCTAGAGCTCCCGCCTCGAGTCATCCCCCCCATTCTACTTCCGGTTTGTGCCATGGACCACTTCCACATTGATGCTATGCACTCAATGCTGGCCAAGTCTGCGCCTCATCCAATAAAAATCCTGCTCAACTTGATATTAGTTAAGAAATATATTGTTGCCGAAAAGTATGTACTCCAGGCATTCAAGTATTTCAATAATTATACAACATGATAATCTCGAAAATATCTTTAGAATATTATATCAGCAATTTCAATCATTTGAGAGAGGAATAAAAAGAAATAGAAATAATTAGCCAAAATAAATATTAACAAAAAGAAATAATTTGAAATAGAAAGAAAAATAAAAATCTTTTTGAAATATTTCTAAGATTTTTATTTTTCTTTCTATTTCTATAAAAGTAGCCCTATGCAGAAAAGAGAAATAATTTGATTGTAATAATTGTCTTCTTCTTTTAATTATACAATATTTAGAAAATTGTACTCAATGCTGGACAAGTCTACGCCTCATCCAATAAAAATCCTGCTCAACTTGATATTAGTCAAAAAATATATTGATACGTTGCCGAAAATTCTGCACTTCAGGCATTCAAGTATTTCGATAATTACACAACATTATAATCTCAAAAATATCTATTCATTCATACGATAAGTATTGGGTAAATGATTTGAGAAGTCTTGTTGCCATTTAGAATAATTATATGATGCGCTAAGGTCTGATGATGAATTTTTCTTTTCTAAATTGATAGCTTTCATTCGGAGCGATTGAATGCATAGAGAGTATCGATAAGATGTTGTCCGAAATAATTTAGAACTGATTCGAGAAATCAGCTTATCAAAAGATTGATATGATACAGATAAACTACCAACTCTGGCTGACGGCATGTGCCATGCCAATTGAATTTTTGTTATTGCTTTGGAATTGTAATTGTGCTTTTTGTTATGAGTATCAATAAATTCTTTATCTATCTATCTACAATAAGTACATCATCAAAATGATAGGGAGAGGAAAAATAAGGTAACCTTGTGCTATTTCTCTCCCAAATTTAGATAAGGTTACACATAGTCCGAAATAGGTTGTCTTGTAATTATTCACTTCACAAAATCATTTCAGCAATTTCAATTATTATAGAAATAATTCGATTGTATGAGTCTTCTTCTTTTAATAATTATACAATAATGTATTTGGAAAATCGTATTCATCAATACTACAATAGAGGAAAGAACTGAGAATAAAAATATAAATCTGAGCACCATTTTAAATTATTTCGTCACGACATGGTTTCGGCTACTAATGCCATTTTCAAGTCATTTTGAAAATGGCATGAGTAGCCGAAACCATGTCGTGACGAAATAATTTTGAAGGCTACTTAGATTTATTTTGAAGATTATGCCTTAGTGCATTGAAACTCAAGTTTGGCCCAAATAAATTATGTGGAACTATCAAGACATTTTGAAAATGGCATGAGTAGCCGAAACCATGTCGTGACGGAATAATTTTGAAGGCTACTCAGATTTATTTTGAAGATTATGCCTTAGTGCATTGAAACTTAAGTTTGGCCCAAATAAATTATATGGAACTGACAATACCGTTTCTATTCCACCTTAGAAGTTATTTATATTCAATAATTTTTTATCTATAAATTGAAGTTATCATTCTGTTATTTGTCTGTAGGTTTCCCCGCGAGACACAAAACCTATAAAATTAACGAACGATTTCAAATAGTTCACTGGGGTATTAAAAGAGATCCATTCCACAATGGAACATTGCCATAGATAGTGTGGCAAGGAAGTCTTGACGGCCTATTCCCACATAGATATAAAAGTGGAATAAAACAATAAAGAGGAGCCGGCAATATTGGATTTCCCCAGACTGGAGCGTCGGCCACTGCAGAATATTTGAGCGGCCAGGTGTGGCTCAGCCAGCCACTCCATGTGCGGCTCGCCGTTTTATGGCCTACTTGGATCTCCTCTCTCACTCACATTTCTGTCCTCTCCCGGTGCACAATGCGTTCGATGGGACACTTTTCATGCACATAAAACCAAAACAAAGCCTTACTTATGGAGCCGGAAAAATTCTATCTTGATGACCACACAAAAGAAACGAGCTTCTACAATGTAGAGTTTTATGTGGTGGAAATGGTCGAAAACATTTATGGAAAGTATAGGAGGTGGATCTAGAAATGGACGGAATAGATAAGCAAGCAGTTCTTGTTATTGCTTTTAGCTTCATACTACGAAGTAAGGAGTGAATTTCAGTGAACTACTGTTGAATATAATGTTAATTGATGTACTATGTTTTTATTAGACTATACTACATTATAAAAGGCCGGTTTCCGAGCTCGGGATTCAGCCAAGTCACAGCTGGAGTCAGAAAAATGGCTTTCCAAAACGGGGCTTAGTCGCAGTCATTGAAATAGTCACGTTTGAATTAAATTTCGAAAAACTAGAGAATTGAACACAAAATAAAATAAAGAGAAAATAGTGTAAAATTTCAGCTATTTTGAATTATTTAGGAATGTCTAATTTCGTCAAGGAAAAACGTTTCCAATTATAGAAATGAGAAAAAAACTACGACTACTGTTATAGAAGCTGCGACTACGACCCATTTTGGAAAGCCATTTTCTGTCACCAGCTGTTCAAAGTCTAGGACTTAGCTAAATCCCGAGCTCGGAAACCGGCCCTTAATGGTTTATACCAGAAACCAGTAGAACCCTAGGATATTAAATTGTCCTATGAAGCAAATATATTTTTGAAGGATAATATTAATATGAATTTTTAGAAATTTTACAGAAGGATGATTTTCAATTTTAGAAATATACAGAAATAGATTGATGAGAAGTGGTTTAGCACAATAGTCCAGTCATTTTATACATTGGTGCATGCAATTTATATTGTAGTTCTGATTTTTCAATATATTATTTGGGTACATAAGAGAAGAAAAACTAAAATTCATCAAAATTGATTTTTTCTTCAAATTTCACTAATTTTTGAAAAATCATAACTCAGTACTTATTGAAGATAGAGAGTTCCGAATGATCTCATTTTATTCAGAATTTTATAATCTGAAAAAAAGGCGAGAGCAAATTTTTCTGTCCGATGACGAGATTTGGCAGAAATAGCTAAAATCTGAAAAATGAGCCGAGAATAAGAGGTTTTTGGGCCACCTGTATCTAGCACAAGGAAATTTTGCATGAAGAGATTGGTTCTGGACATCTCTTATGTACCCTAATAATATATTAAAATATCAGAACTATAATATGAATTGCAAGGACATCCCCTTTTTCATGTCTATATTGACTGGTCTACAAGCTTAGTTCTTGGGCGTATGCACAAACTGCAATTCGATTGCTCATCATAAAGCTGCGTACACATATTCGCGCTTCCAACCAGCACCGAGCACGCTCCTCCCTCGTACCGCCCTCGTACCACCATCGAACCACAGTCGCACCGCCCACGCACCCATCATGAACGTTATGGAAGATGTTAGATCTTCTCGCGTTCCCCGGTCGAACCACTGTTGCTCCCCGGTCGATCATCAATCGCTCTGCTGGAGTGACGTTCGGTTGCGGAGCAGAGCGAAAGTCTGTACGCACCTTTAGAATAGAATTGAATGGAAACATTATTGCAGCCATATCTGAGGTCACCAGATACAATACAAGAGTCAAACGTATACAACTTGATACATGATACAAGATAAAAAGATATTACATCAGTAAGTTACATTATCTGTACCCAATAATGATATTATTCTCTTCGTCTTAAATAATACAGCAACTGATTAAACTGATTTTAGAATGTAGAGAAGTATATTTGAGTGAGATTGCTTCAGAGAGTGAAAACTATTGCTTCAAGTGATATGGAATTGTTGAACAAATAGAAACTAATGTTCCTAGAGGTGTCGAAAAAATGAAAAATATTGCTCCAAATGATATAGAATTTTCGTCGTCGTCGTCTTCCTACAAGGATTAGGCAATTTGCCTGTTCCGACTTCAAACTCACCAACACATCCATCTTTTACGGGGTCTGCCCACACGTCTCCCCCAACCAGGTTATACAACATGACTGCCCTGGGAATCCTGTCACTCTCCATCCTTTCAACATGATCTTTCCAGTTTTGCCGATTTTCTTCAATCTTCTGCAATCTTCTGCCGAATTTTCATTCATTTATTTTTTACAATGAAAATAACACTTATGTAAACATTGGTAGATAAAATAATAAGGTAGTCCTTGTGCTATTTTTCTTCCAAATTTATAGGCGACAAAGTCCAAGATAAGGAGCATACAGACTTTCGCTCTGCTCCGCAATCGAACGTCACTCGAGCAGATCGATTGATGATCGACCGGGGAGCAAGAGTGGAACGCGAGAAGAGCTATAACATCTCCCGTAACGTTCATGATTGGAGCGAGTGCAGCGCGAGGGCGGAGCGATTGCGGAGTGAGGGCGGAGCGATTGCGGAGTGAGGGCGGAGCGATTGCGTAGTGAGGGCGGAGCGATTGCGTAGTGAGGGCGGAGCGATTGCGGAGTGAGGGCGGAGCGTGTTGGAGGCGCGTAAATCTGTACGCACCTTAAGAATATCACGTGTACAACTCTTATAAAATTTTAGTCCAAAATAAACATGAAAACTAAAAATTTTGAATTTAGATAACTTGAATTAATAAATTAATTAGAAATATTCCACCCAATTACCATTTGTAACGAGTAATATTGCGTTATTTAAAAAAATTAGGAATCATTGGAGAAACACAAACTTTTAAACACTGAAATGAAATATTGAAAACATGAAATAGTCGAATTATATTCTACATGAAATGAAAATAATTTAATGCTCTACAATCTCGTAACTAACAAATTCTTGTTTCATCAATAATTGTTGAAAAGTTATAAGACTTGAAAGAACGAATAAATGGAATTGTAATTATTTTTTTGAGAATTGTTGAAGATGACCGGCCACTGTACTTCCTAGATGGAATATTGATAACACCTATCTGATATATGACTTGAATGCGAACATTGTTAAGCTAACTAGACCAATGACATACGCCGAATTAGCCTAGTCGACAAGCCACAACAATACTATTGTGACAGCCTGCCCAAACAATGGCTGGACTGGAGACCACATCTTGGACCACTATCTCTGCATGCAGTTCGGCCATTATCTATCTCTTGCGACACACAATATCCTCTCCATCCTCGGCTGTTATTATTGTCAATACAGATGGCGTGGTTAGGTTGACACGTCAGGAATGTGCACATGTAGTGAAGAGCTAGTGACTGTGTAACAAGCTGTTACTGGAGATACATCAACATTATGGCCCATGTTGACGTGGTTTAAAGCTGTGCCACATTATGACACAAGTGTTCAGGCCGATGGCGTATAAACATAGTCTTTGATCATCTCTACCTGCCACTGATGAATGAGCTCTCAACTACAAGAGTAACTGTAATTATCGAGCTTGTTTTTTTTAAAGTGGCTTGAGTCTCATAAATAACAAATATATCACATTCTACAATAATAATATTCCACATTCTCTTCAGGCTGATGATTCATCTAATTAATACACCACACATATCAGGATTCCATACTTTACAACCCACTTTCCCTATACCAAGAGTAGATTGACATGGCTTCCATATTTGAAAAATAAAAATTTATATTATAATTTACATAACTTCATTAACAACCATGTAGATGTCGTGCAATAATTATTATCTCATAACAATCAGCGTTCTCTGACAACCAAGCTTGTAGAGTTCAAAGATATGAGATAATTTGAACATGTAAAACATAATGTGGAATATGTTATTCATAGTGGCATCTAATCTCATAACTATGATTGTTTATTACAACTGTACTATAGTAATATTAATTGAACAACGTGGAAAATTTGAAGAGGGAATATAATATTTCAGGGTATTTTGGATTCTGCAGGACAAGAATAGGAGTCTTGTTTATAAAGAAAAGAGAAGTATAATTGGAACCAAGTTTTAGGGAATGTATAATCAAACAATGAATGGGTTTTTGTGCAGACTATCTTATTTCATTTATCCTATCTCTTTAATTCTTCATAAATTTGTTGAGTGAGAATTGATATTGTGGAATTTTTCCATAATTGAAAAAACACAAAAAATGATAAAACTGTGTTTTTTCTCTTCTATTCTTCTACAAAATTACTGTTCTTCAATCTCTGAGTACTCCCCATAACTTGAATATTCTATTGTTGCATTCAAGCAATACTTGATAAAAATCCTTTATTAAACAATCTGAATCTCATGAACATGATACCAGGAAAAAGTTTGATAAGGTAAAGCCCACCATAAGACTGCACAAATCCTACAAGAGCCATAAATATCATCAGTCCGTACTGTTCAATAAACTGCCCTCAGTAATCAGAAACCTTCCAAGAGATATGTTCAAGAAAAAAGTGAAGGAGCTACTAAAAACTAGGGTGTTCTATACATTAGAGGAATTTCTCAGCAGCGAATTTGTTACCACATAATGAATTAATTGTAAATTAGTCTTGATATGGCAAAGTTTTTCCATGTTATTTTATGCTGTTTTATGTTATCTGACTGTACAAGGTTTTTCAGTCAGTTATGAGTTATTTGAAATAACATTCACAAACTATTTTTTAAACTCAATTCAAATTTTAATTCGCAATGCATGGATTAATTATTACAGAGAGAAAGACGAAAAGGTTCAGTACAAGAAAATGACAAGTGCAATATAAGCTCCCAACCAAACTCTATCATTTTTCATCATCGTCGTCTTCATGACGTCCATCTTTTCCTCGGTCTCCCTATGCATCTTCGGCCTTCTGGTTTATGCAACTATGCTTTAATCCTTTTTGGCCTCTTCTAAACCTCAATCCTTTTTGACTAAAGTATTCATGATTTAAAGACGACACAGAAACCCAAAATATTCCATACTTTAGGATTTCACTAACTGAAAAGCATACTATGCTTTAATCCTTTTTGACTTCTTCTAAACCTCTATCCTTTTTGACTGCAGTAATTGATGATTTGCAGACGACACAGGAGCCAAAGTTATTCCATACTTTAGGATTTCACTAACTGAACAGCATACTATGCTTTAATCCTTTTTGACCTCTTCTAAACCTCTATCCTTTTTGACTGCAGTAATCGATGATTTAGAGACGACACAGGAACCAAAGTTATTCCATACTGTAGGATTTCACTAACTGAACAGCATATTAGTTGGGATTCATTGTAGGGGTCCTCACATCATGGTTCTCCATAAGTGTAATGACCGCAGCAATGGGCCGCGTTTCATTATAACCGAGGAAATAGATGTGCGGTTAGGCGAATTGCCGAGGCGGCTCGAGCATGATCGACGATTGACCGCGTTCGTCATCGATCAAAGCAGTGGAATGCAATGGATAGATAGCCTCGGATCGTACTCGCTGCAATGAGTTACGGTATCACATGACTAATGGCATTATAACGGTTGTAGCTGCAGCCAGCTCTACCCTCTGAACATAGGACGGCGTTAATTGAATTACGACCTCTGCTCGTGGTCCGCCCGCCCGCCCGCCACGGAGTCCCGATTTAATTATAGGAGCGGGTGTGGGGGGCGCAGTCCAGCATTAGTATTCTTCGGGGAGAACCTACTGCTGCCACTGCCACTAGGATAACAACAGTCTAGACGTCCCGAATACTATACCGGATTACAACTGTTTCTCTTGTAGCAAGCAGTACGTGATTTCGGCCCAGGCTCCGATTCGATGTTGTATTCTTCGTCTCCCGGGAAATGAACGGACAGACTTCACTACAACACTGATAACCGATTAAATTCATGAACATTTTTGATGGCTTTGAAGTGTTCTACATAGGGATGCAACTGCTTTTGTTTATTAAATTTCTACCAAACACACAAATTGATTACCACGATCAAACATAGAATCTGTCGATTTGAACAACACAATTCATTATTAACAATTGATCTACTAATGTTGAGTAGCTTCTCCACAATATATATGAAGTTAATGTAATTTGGAATGAGTGACTTCTCCACATATGAAGTTAATATAATTTAAAAATAAGATACAGATTTTCCATCTGTGGAAGTGATAAGAGCTATCACATTCATTCATCTAACAATCAGTTCTAAATAATAAAAGTTTTATAATTGATGAGAGCTTGTTGAAAATTTCTGGAACAATTCTCTACTCCATAAATCTTGTCAGTTATGTTATTCTTTATAAGACACGTAATTATAATTCAATACCGGCAGAATATTTTTTCAATGCGAGAGGTTTTTAATAAAAGCAGCGAATCATTCTCTCTCTCTCACTCTCTCACTCTCTCTCTCTCTCTCTCTCTCTTACTTTTACAATATTTCCATTTATGAATAAACAAACCCTTAGTTTAATTAATGAAATTAACGTTTTGGTAGAGAGTTAGTGGGAAGGATAATTTTAATATTCTTTCCGAAGAATGGACATTGATATGTCCAAAGCTCCGCCAATTTATGTAGATGCATAACAATATAATTATATATAGTTATTAAATTACAAATTGCTTTTTCGTATCATTATACAGTTCAATAATTATTTTCTTAGTCTATATTATGTAAATTCATCTATAATTTTGCTGTATTGTAAGCTATTGTATATAAGTGTATAAGCCAGTATATATTGTAATCTACTTAAAGTACTCTTATAACCAGTGCTTATAACATTCGGTCAAAATAAAGTGCTGAACATTTCTTTCTCCCTCATTGTTAGTCTAGAATTTATCGTTGCAGCTGATGCGTAATCATTTTCGTAGCATCATGATCGTTGGTTCATAATTATTTATGATATCAACAATAAAGCTAACTTTGATTAACTCTTCACTGTACAATTTGAAAAAGAATGAACGATCTGAAGATGAAATGGAATTTGTATTTGATAATACAATATTGTTCTGTATCTACATAAATCAGCCAAGTTTAAACCATCCATGATTGTCCATTCTTGGAAAAGGCTATCATAATACAATTTTCACTTTACAAGCACTCATAATTGATACAAAAATTTACTAACATTCTAGAAAACAACCAATGAGATTTTTGTTTTGTACAATATTGTTTATTACGAAGTGTTCTATTCCTATTGATTAATCATCATCATCATCTTCCATCGTGGACTGGGCTTGTAAAGCCTGTTCCGGTGTCCACCGCCTCGTAGGTCTTCCGATGTCTCTATCTCCATCCAACTGCAACTTCCAAGCTTGTAGTGGGATACGCGTTGGTAACATACGACACAGGTGATTGGTCCACTCTAATCTGTATTGTTTTATAATTTCTGCTAGTGGTTGCACATTGCATTCACTTCGGATTGTTTCATGTGATCTCGTCTTGAGTATCCTTGAATGCTGCGCAGAAACCTCATCTCTGATGCCTGAATTCGAGAGTCATCTCGGTCTTTGTCCATACCTCATTGAAGGTATAGCCATTGTCCTATAGAAGATAATCTCTGTCTCTTTTCTGGCTTAACCCTTTAATGTTCGGTGAATGGTTCCACAAATTGAGTTAAAATTAGCTATTTTCTGAGGTATATCACATTCTCTGTCATAGGATGCATCACTGATCCCTATGAATTTATTTGTATAATTATTTCAGAGATAATAGATTGTTCTAAGACAACGGTGGACTTTAGTGGACTCCAATAGTGGACTTTACAAAATTTGATGCATTTTCAAAGAATCTTTGGAAATATATTTTCTAGACACTCAAAATCTGATTCTGGAATAGGCCTACAAGCTTCTTGTTTCTACCACAAAGTAGAAGGAATCAAAGAGAACATTCTTACTGGTTATTGTTTCGCCTAATGTGCAGTACCAACATATACCGGTAGAAAGCGCTTGTATACGCAAATGAAAATTTCTGCCTGAGCTGGATTAGTGCTGTTGTAGGGGCACGTAGTGGGGAGTCATTGACATCCTTTCTTCTCTGTGTTTCTACTTGATTTGATTTCGTTTTGATTTGGAACTATAGTTAATATTTTTCCTGTAGCATATCTCTGTGGGGCAATGTACTAGTCTAAACATTGAACTAGAATAGCAAGAGAAGAATGGAAGAATAGCCATGTTTCATTCCTGATAATGTAGATAATGTATTATTATTGTTATGTATTATTTAAATTGATAGAAATAGTTAACAAGGAATAGCAAGTGTCACATCATGTGTTAAACAAAAACTAACGAGGAATGAAGAAAACAAAAGAATATTCAGCTATTTCGAATTCAGTCTATTGATTCCTGAATACTGTTTCCAGCCTAGTGGCTTGATGCAGGTGAAGCCATGCTTCAGGGAGTTTGGGGAATGAAGATGAGAGTCAGCCTGTTGATTAGTCACAACACAATACCGCTGCTGCTGTGACGTCATAATGCTTCAATAATTGATTAACGAAGCAACAGTAATAACTAAT
The DNA here is from genome assembly GCF_014356525.2 of Nilaparvata lugens. Taxonomy (NCBI): domain Eukaryota; kingdom Metazoa; phylum Arthropoda; class Insecta; order Hemiptera; family Delphacidae; genus Nilaparvata; species Nilaparvata lugens. Next base: position 10,613,416 of record NC_052506.1, read on the forward strand.
TAGGCGTACATTTCTACATTTCAAACACGAGAGCACATGTGATGAAATCGATACTACTTACCATATAATACGCCACGATAATAGTGTATCCTATAGTGTATTCCCTATATAGTGCACATGAGGAAGTGTTTCAATTTGATTCAACAGTTTATAACCAAATAAAAAACCATTGAAGTTTTCAGAAATGCAGTTGACTATTTCGTGAGTGCAATAGCTGTTTACGTTCTTATCAATGTCCACCATGCTGCTTTTGTTCAATTCCTTTTTGTTAAGAAATATGACAAGCAAGACCAACAAAATTTGTCAAAATCCTTTCAAAAAGTTTTTTTTTTCTAATGTTGGTGACAGTTATCTAGCAATTCATTCATAAAAATAAAGGATAAAACAATTCAGTAAACATTCAAAACAAATCTATAGCCTCCATTAAGGCTGTGCAAAGGCTAAAAATAAACTTTCTACTCGCGATATTTTTCAAAGTTTATCGATTTGTATATCATCAAGCTATCAACATGAAAAAGTTTTCTCAAGAAAACATTTTTTTCCGCTCATTACTTTTTGAGATATGAGCGCCTGAAGTTTGAATTTTTGGGACAGAACATTTAAAATTCGGTAAGAGATAAATCCATGAGATTTAGAGGATGAATTCCTCATGGTATTGTTGATCTAGTAAAACAAAAATTTTCTGAAAATATCAATTTTTGAAAAGTTATCCAATTTACCAAAAATAACTCAACTAAAAGTTAATTTGAAAAGTGAAAAATTTGAACAGAAGCAGCAAGGTGGGCATTGATAAACGTAAACAGCTATTCCACTCAAGAAATAGTCAACTGCATTTCCGAAAACTTCAAAGGAAAATTTAGTGTTAATAAATAACCATTGATATTTTGAAATTTGGATAAGTCTACGCTTTATTGAATTGAAGTTTTTAATAAAATTACAAAAAAACAAATTATTGTTTTATTGATTAAAACGTACGACTACAAACCGAACTACCAATTTATGTAAAAAAACTAAGCAAGTATTTGCGAAGGGTAACTGGGAAGCTACAATCACAACGATTGGTTTTCAGGCACTTCACATTATTCAGACAAGACACTTTTTTCAATGGGGATGAGAAATACCCCTACATTGATAACTAGCAGGTAACCCGTGCTTCAAAAGTGTCTAATTGGAGACTTCACCTACTGAAATCGTGTAGAATTTATCGTATTAAAGACTTGACGCAATGTAATTTTGAAGAATTGAAAATAGGCTTATAAAAATCCTTGATGAATTGAGAATCTATATGCAAAATGTCAAGTTATTCCAGTACTTCAGGCGTGTTGATTCGTCATTCATGAATTTCCTATCCCGTTCGCATATAAGCCAGTTCTTTCCTTTATTAACCTTTACTATTAAACGAGCAATTTCTGTTTATATGTCTAGATGTTTAGATGTTTATATGTTTGTATTTCACCGGATCTCGAAAACGGCTCTAACGATTCTCACGAAATTCAGAACATAGTAGGTCTATAATATAAAAATTCGATTGCACTAGGTCTCATCCCTTGGAAAACTTGCTGAAGGACATTAAAAGGATTTATTCATCCTTGGAAAAACATCTGATAATTTCGTCGTCTGTTGATGATGGAAATGAGTGGGTGAGTGCATGTGTATGGAACTGAGACAAAATTTTGTAATCATTCAATCAGGTTCTTAGTGCCGGTTGAATTCTAATCCTGAATAATTCCAGAAGAACCAATCTGATAAGCTATTTTTTTGAAATGGTCTCCTCTGATTTGGATTGAAATTTAACATGGTTTTGTGAGAGAAATTTTTGCATTCCTCTGGGAATTAATCTCAATCCACTGTGATTAGATAGTACCTTTCTGTACGAATTATAAATATATTATAATTTCTTTATTCGTAATGCATCTTATTTGCTTTTGTACTCCAGAGCTCCAGAGCAGAGCTTGGTGCCCCGATATTAGTTTATCAAGTAGGTATGATAATGATTCGAGTTTGATATTGATATTAGACATTGTCTAACAATTATACCTGACAGAGTTTATAGAATTATTCATATTTTCTTATAGGACGATGGAGAATGATCATCAACAACTCAATCCAAATATTCAATGATAATTACAACAAAATCAAGTGACCAAGCTGGCTTAGGTATGGAGTCCAAATCTTCAGGCACATCTGAGTTATCTCAGGGCTTCTGACGCGCCTGGATAAGGCCCGCCGCAAAGTGTTTTGTAAACCATTGCAAGGCTTCTCCAGACATCTGTGTAATACATGCAATGAATAATCCACTTGTCAGCTGATTGATTATAAATAATTCTATAGCAATGGTTTACAAAAACATCCCACGGCGTGGGTTGCTCTTCGTGTATTAATGTGGGTCTACTTTGAGGCGGGCTTTATACCTGGTACCTTTTCAAGTAGCAGGGACCGTCGAGGTGAACGTTTTCATCCGAAACCCATCAGGCAAGCTACACACACATCGATTTTTGTTCGTACGATTTTTTGCCGTCCTTATAAATCAGATTGAACGGAACTTAACAAAACATCATCTGTTTAATCTAATTAAACTTATAAGAACGGCAAAAAATCGTACGTCCAAAAATCAATGTGTGTGAAGCTAGCCCAAGTGGTCAGACAAAAATATTTTAGTCAGACCATAGATAAAACCCTGGGTTACAAAGTTATAAAATATTCATCTGTTTAATCTAATAAAATTTATAAGGACGGCAGAAAAATCGTACTATACGAACAAAAATCGATGTGTGTGTAACTAGCCTAAGTGGACTGACAAAAAATATTTTAGTCAGACCTTGCATAAAACCCTGGGTTACAAAGTTATCAAATAGCGATAAACACACGGATACGACCACTCCTGGATTCAATGGTGTAACAGGAGCAAACATAACGGGAGAATTTAAGTGATAAATTACTTATTATTGTAGTTTCGGTGTCGAAAAGCAGAACACGGGGAGAACTATAGTTGCCAAGCGGTACGATATTTTGTTAGTTGTTCGAAAAGTGTGTGTGCACGAGAAAGTAGGCTTGTAAATTTCGAGAATTCGCTCAGCTCGAGGAAAAACTACAGTTGCAAGTAGCAGTCGGCACTTTCTCACGATAAATGGGTTAAACATTTTTCTCCCAAGAATTTGACAAAATTCCAGGTCGCGAACCCCGGGCAGGACATTAGTGCCTCGTAAATTCACTGCCAGCGCAGCGCAGCGCTGATTTACGAACTACCACGCCCCTCGTCTAGCTTCCACGTCAAATCCGTTAGTCCTTCTCACAATAATCTTACTCGCCCTGCGATCATCCACAGCAGCGCATCGCATCTGCCGAGATTTATGCTCTCTCGCTCGCTGAGGAGGTCTCCTCTCTCCCACCTCACACTGAGGAGAAGCAGGTGCTCCTGACTTGGCGTCCCGACCCGATCTAAACGGCAGCGTCACCATTATTGTCTCGATCTCTTGTGCCCTTCACCCCAAGAAAGCCCTTCCGCTTTCACCAAGTGCCCTTTCTATCAACATTTGGCCCCCGCGCCGCTCTCGAGCGCACAACACGCGTGAATTTGCTACGTTGTCAGACAACAGATAAATCGTGGAGGTGGCTGTCTTGCTTCACGTCGAGGCAGACTGTCAAAACTGTGCTTCATTCTGTCATAAATAGTAATTTGGTGAGAGATGGCTTGCTGGAGGTTATCATGCATGGATTACTCCTATGAGTACCTTGAAAATAGAAGATTCCTTTTATTAAATGAAATCTACATGTATAAAATAGTTTTATATTGATAGAACAAGTGACTCAAGCATTTGACCTCTACTATTCGATATGTCAAATAGTAATTTGGTGAGAGAGAGCTTACTGGAGGTTATCATGCATGGATTACTCCTATGAGTACCTTCAAATTGGAAGATTCCTTTTATTAAATGATTTCTACATATATAAAATAATGTTATATTGATAGAACAAGTGACTCAAGCATTTGACCTCTACTAACGGATATTTCAATCCTTTCAAGTACAAGTTGTCTTGGTTTACACTGCATTAAAGAAGGAATATTTCGAAAAATATTTGAAAGGTTATCAACAAAGGCTTATCAACTTTCAAATGGTCCTTGGAAGGAATATTCTAAAAACTCGACATTTTTACACGTTCTATAACAAAACTTACCCATGATTGAAGTTCAAATCTAATACAATATTTGGATTCATTAGAAGAAACTGCAGATGAAATTGTATAGTGTTTGTAACCCTGTACCAGGGACTAATATTCAGATCCTCTCCACAGATAATTATTGATAAATATACATATCACTTTAAAATCAATTGAACATATACATTGATGCACGCGATTTATACATGATACATTGAAAATTCTTCAGTTTAATACACATTCTGATTCAGAACAAGATACAATAGCAATTCATTATGAAGGATAATTGGACAATTTTATCGCACATCTATATTATAATGAAGGAAAGAACTGGCTAATCCACGTACGGGATAGGAAATTCACGAGTGACGAATCATCACGTCTGAACTACTAGACTGTTTAACTTGAAATTTTTCATATAGATTCTTAATTTGTCGAGTATAGTTATAGACCTATTTTCAATCCTTCAAAATTTCATTACGTCAATTTTTACTTTCCTTGCCCTATTACCATAGGTAAGGAAAGTATTGCATTCCGAAAAAAATTAAGGTATCCCAATTTCTAAATTTCTATACGTTTCAAAGTCCCCTGAGTCCGAAAAAGTGGTTTATGGGTATTGATCTGTATGTGTGTGTTGTGTGTGTGTGTATGTGTGTGTGTGTGTGGTGTGTGTGTGTGTGTGTGTGTGTGTGTGTGTGTGGTGTGTGTGTGTGTGTGTGTGTGGTGTGTGTGTGTGTGTGTGTGTTTGTTTGAGTGTATGTGCGTCTGTGTACACGATATCTCATCTCTCAATTAACGGAATGACTTGAAATTTAGAACTTAAGGTCCTTACAATATAAGGATCCGACACGAACAATTTCGATCTAATGCAATTCAAGATGGCGGCTCAAATGGCGAAAATGTTGTCAAAAACAGGGTTTTTCGCGATTTTCTCGAAAACAGCTCCAACGATTTTGATCAATTTCATACCTAAAATAGTCATTGATGAGCTCTAACAACTGCCACAAGTCCCATATATGTAAAAATTCCAGGAGCTCCTCCCCATCTATGCAAAGTTTGACTTTGGATTCCCAATTATCAGGCTTCAGATACAATTTAAACAAAAAATTCCAAGTGGAAAAAGATTGAGCATGAAAATCTCTACAATTAATGTTCAGCAACATTTTCACCTAAAATTCAAAATCATAACGGCAAGGAAAGTTGTGTGAGTGGGCCACACCACATTTTTTTATTTAAGTAGCCCTAAAGAAAAATACAGGAAAGAGCTGGCTAACACACGTACGGGATAGGAAATTCACGAATGACAAATCATCACGTCTGAACTACTGGACTGTTCAACTTGAAATTTTGCAAATAGATTCTTAATTTACCGAATATGGTTATAGGCCTATTTTCAATCCTTCAAGATTTCATGACGTCAATTTCAAGTTTGACACACCCTTGTTTGACACACTGCTAGTATAATATATTAGCGAAATATTGGATGCAACAGTTACACTGGCTGCATAACAGCCTAAATTGAGTTTTTAAAATATTGCCAGCCATTTATTGGGGCTGGCTTGCTCAGTAGCTCTGCTCTGTGTACTGTTCTGCCAAGAGCCGGCTGCCGCTTTGATGTTCCCTCATCAATAGCTCGAAAACATCTGTTCAAATGTACAGATTACAGCTACCCTCTGTATGCCGTTACTACAGTCAATTACTACTACAAACCGACAAACACCAGATGACAATTCCACCATATTGTTGTATTCTCATCTGTGAATAGAAGTAATGTGATAACTTTCACTTGTACAACAATATTATCCAAATTTAGGTTATCGGCAGCGATTTTGACTTAATCCCCTTTTGTGTGGCTTCTTATTAGTGGAAATAGCATTTGATAAATTTAGCTAATAACTTAATATCCTTGTTTTGTTTTTTCTTATAATATTTCCAATTATTTTAGAAATGAGAAAATAGAAGCTGCGACTACTGTCATAAAAACTGCGACTACGCCCCGTTTCGGAAAGCCAATTTTCTGACTCCAGCTGTTTAAAGTCTAGAACTAAGCTGAATCCCGAGCCCGGAAACCGGCCCTAAGTTTGCAACGGAATGAGTTCTTAAGGTGCGTACAGATTTATGCGCCGCGAACATGAGCAATTCACTTTTAATCAGCTGATGCCAAGCTTTTTATATCTGTATCTTACCGTTTCTGTAAAAATACAGATATAGTCAGCTGATTAAAAATGAATTGCTCATGTTCGCGGCGCGTATATCTGTACGCACCTTTAGAAGTGGCCGGATTAGAAAATTTAGCTAATATGTAGGCTACATGAATATCCCGATTTCAAGAGAGGTTAACGGATTTTATATGAAATAGTTTTTTCTCGGTTTCTCTAGATTTCTCTTAACTCCTCTCTTTTCAATAGGTGAGAATTTGAAATTTATATTCTCAATCATTCAAGTGAACCTGACAAACGCGATAAAATTGTAGCCTGATATTTGAATATAGTGAAGTGCATATTCCTCCACAACCCGAGTCCAGATTATTCATTAATGACTTATCATGTTTTTCAAAAATAACACATTAGATTGAAACCGGTGAATAACGATCATGTATTAATTTATTTCCTACTTATCTTCATCTCAGTTGTTCCTTAGTTCTTTTAGTGACTCTTTCCGTTATCCTTAATTTCCTTTTTCCAGATTCTCCAACCTGTATCTCACACCCTTATTTTTATTCTCTTTTATATTTTCCGATCGTGTTTTGATGGAAAGGGTATAATTTTATATCATTTTTAGAGAGTCGACAATTATTTTTTAAAATACCGCCAATTTATGTAGTTATATTAGAATATTATATTATCGTTATTCAAATTCCAATCTTCATTCTTCATTCATTTAATTTAATTTATACAATAAGTACATTACCAAAATGATAGGGAGAGGAAAAATAAGGTAAGCTTGTGCTATTCCTCTCCCAAATTTAGATAACACATAGTCCGAAGTAGGTTAAGTCTTGTAGTTCTTCAATTCACAGAATTTTTAGTCCTCAAGTATTTTCACAAAGTGGATTTTCAAATTTGTATGCTTCGAAACTAAACATAGAAGAAATATTTCACATTATTATAACTAAAATAGGAGGTATTCACATATTAAAAATAAATAATCATAATTATTGTGATTGATAATTTCTAATCCTTTGCGAAATTCGTTGAATAATTAACTGTACTGTAATTTGATTTGAAGTAGTGTATAAGCCAGTATATTATATTGTGACATACGTGAATAAAGAACTGTAATCTAATCTTATCTCGTCCTGTATATTTTCTCTCATTGAGCTATTCTCATCTAAAACAAGGATATAAATAATAGTGTGCTAAAATTGCTATCAATAATCTATTATAGTGTATTGTATTAAATAAAATAAATAAATGTTTATTTCCCAAAAAACTAAAACTACAACATCAATTACACAAAATATTAGATAAATTACAATATTACATACAATAGTTAGTTACAAAATTTCTTATAATGTGTCCTCTACTTGTTTAGTTTTTTCTGTGTGGAAATTTACCTACTCCACTATGGCGTGCCATGTTCTAGAGTAGGTTTATTGTGGCGAATAAGGGATTCGAATTTGGATCTCGTGTGAATCCAACCGAAATAAGATCACGGATAAATTTACCGTTGAAATATAGGAGCCAATAAATCTGATCGAAAGATTGAGAATTTGCATGAAACAATCATTGAGTGTGGGAGCAAGCGATGGGCATCGCCTATGTGTCACTATTAACAAATGATATTCCGCCGTTCAGCCGCCGAAAATGGAAAACATAAAGCTATTGAGGTGCGCGCTGCACTGCAATAAGTGCCACTTTCAGTCTTGCTAAATCACCGAAAAAGGTGCCCTTCCATAAAATAATGATATTTTTCCGAGTCATAAGCCGGGCAACTCGCAGTTAGGAGTTGACAAGCAATAGCCGATAAATAAGGGAGGATCATGGATCGCGAATGTGCTGGTTATGAGATGTGCTGCCTACCAACCCTTCTTCTCTCCAGTCACCACCCCTCGTCTCAGCACACTTACTCACTTCCAATCTTTTCCCAGGAATTGGAGAAACTTGAAATATTTTCAAAAAATCCACTTCATTTTTGACTATATCTTAATTCACTTCAATTATGGAGAAGATCCACAAAATCAATATTCTCTCAACAAGTTTTCCCAGGAAATATACAGAGTGTTACAGAAGTAGTGTCAAACATTTTAGAGTATTGTTCCTGGATGATAGGATACTACAAATGTCGTATTTGAAGTGTCCAAAACTTAGATAAAGATTGGTCGAAGAATAAAAGAGAAATCAATAATTCTTTTAGTACTACATGCATGACCAATTTTCACTATTTAAACATCAATATTGAATTTTCAAATCCAATTGTATTCAAAATGAAGCTTTGAAACTCGTTATGGCTCCATATGGCTATACAGCTGATTTTACAGTGTTTTTAATATGATCTTGTTTGTCTTGTGCATGCCAGTACGAAAAGAATGAACTTCTCTGTTATTCTTTGATCAATCTTGATAAATAAGGTATCCTTGAAATCTTTATAAAATTTGCTAACTTTTTTGTGTCCTGTAAATTTTCTGTAAAGAGAACGGTTTTCGTGAAATTTGCCATCAAATTTTTAAATGGCCGCCATTTTGAGAATTTACATCGAACATTTTTTATTTCATTTTTCAAATTTGAGTCTTTATAGCATAAATATTCATGCTAAATTTCAGATCAATACAACATTTCGGTCTTGAGATAAAAATTGCTCAGTGAAAAAAAAATGGCAGCTAGAAGGATAACCGCTGAGTTTTGGACTCTTCTTGGATCATCCAGCAGCAAAACCCTAAAATGTTTGACTCAACTTCTGAAACACAGTATATACACAGAACAGTTCGAAAAGAAATTCCACTTTAGTGCTCATGTACAAGATAAAGTCTTGTTTTTCTCTGATTTAACGAGTCATTGAGAACGTACTTTGAGGATTTGTATGCTCTGAATGATAATACTTTATGAGTAGTAATTTCCAGGGAGACGTCTGTATAAATGATCTCTTGGAGAGGAGAGATTATTACTTATGAGTGCTGTTTTCCTACTAATGCACTTTGAAATAAGCTCCACACGTCTACACACCCACCCCTTACTTCAATCAAAATAATGATGGAAATTCCTGTCTTGTTTTCTGATATCATTCAAAATTGACGGTGTATGGAAGACTATTAGTCAGTAAGCTGATGAATGAGTTGAGGCATAATACAGATTTGAATTTTCATGCTGAGCATCATGATTGAAGAGGAAACATCTATATATGTATGATTGGATTGACATTTCACTGATTATTCCATCAATCCAATATATCAAGCACTCAATCCATGTTTAAAATATAAATAAAATGAGTTTAAAAAACATTGACTTTCTAATTCAAAATAGATTTAAAATTCTTTAAATTAACACAACTTGTCCTAAATTGATGTTCCTTCAGGTACAAAGATTAAACATGGATTAATAATCGATTAATAGTGCTTAATGGTGGATTGTGGATTGTATTTTTGAAAAATGTGTGAATTGTGGATTATGGATTGTATAAATTATTGTGTAGATAGTGGATTGTATTAATGGATGGATTGTGGATTGTATAAACTGTGTAAATAGTGGATTGTGGATTGTATTAATTAATTGTGATTGATATATTACATTCATAAAATTATCAGCGAAAAGTCAATAATTATGCAATTATAATTGTGCATAATTATTGACTTTTCGCTGATCATTTTATGGATCTAATCTATCAATCACAATTAATACAATCCACTATTTACACAATTTATACAATCAACAATCCATCCATTAATACAATCCACTATTTACACAATAATTTATACAATCCACAATCCACTATTTACACAATTTATACAATCCACAATTTACACATTTTTTAAAAATACAATTCACGATTTTAGTTTTTTTATAATCCACTATTAAGCACTATTAATCGATTAATCCTTGTTCAATCTTTGTACCTGAAAATAATTATTCATTCCATTTCAAATTTCGAGTACATGAGGTAGTAGAAACGTAGGTCACCTTTGAAAGGAGCATTCCCTTCAAGTTAGGGTGGTGAGGACCCAGAGTGTAGCAGTGTTTTTCGGCAATGTTGTTTCTGAATGGTACACGACAAGAGAAAAGCAGAGGCGAGAATTTTCTGCAGGTCACACCCGTAACGAGGACAGCCTTTCCGCTTTAATACAATATTGCCGCAGCCTTAACGTCATTTTGCGACTACTGCACACATTGTTGAGTTTGTTGTTGTGTGTCCACCAACAGAGTCTTAACTTGACTTTCATCTATTGGGCCAAAGAAGAACGGAGCTGCGCTACAATGTTTATTTCAGCTACAATAGTAACGGTAAACAAACCTCAAATTGCATCTTTTGTTTTCAGAAATTTTAATTTTTTGAAAAATACAAAGACTAATTTGTTTTGATCTACAACCTGCTGAAAGACCCACGGATTTAGCAGGACCCAACAATGTAAAAATGTTTTTCTAAAAAAATTGATTGATTTGGATTATTTAAATGGAGATAAAAAACACTAATTGAAATACTTTTTGCTCCATAATTATTTCTTATAGTTGAAGAAAAATACTAAGAAATTGGCAAAAACCACAGATTTATATTGATACTTAGAAAGACCGGTTTCGGTTGTTGCACCATTGTCAATCTCTGATAATCTCTGATTTTCCGGTCGTGTGTTGATGGGAATGATATTATTTTCTAACCTTTTTCGAGAATCGACAATTATTTGTTGAAACACCGCCGATTTATGGAGTGACATTACGAAAAAAAAACTCTCTGCATCAATGTAGACAAAACCTCATAGTTGGAGGATATCCTCATTATACACTAATTGAATTAATAAAACTAATTCTAAGTGTTCACTCACTTAACCACTCCTCCACTTATCCTCTCAGTGATTACCAATTCATCAGTATAAATCAATTTTGAAACTATTCGACCGAATTTAATTAGGTACTGAAGTAAAACTTGAATTAATAAAATAGACTTGGAAACAAAAATTTTGGTAAACTTTAAACACACCTTTCGCACTTCACACTGTAATCGAAAGAGAATATAGATAATATTGAAATTAAAATAATTTGAATCAAAAATTAAATAATGAATCAAAAACAAGTTCTAAAGTTTCTAGATCGAATAATTTTAGATATTTAAAATAACGCTTGCTTCAAAATGGTCAAGAAAACTACAAATAATAATCAAATTAGTACTTTGTAAAAACCAATGTGAAATGCGAATGCGAGTAAGACTATGTAACAGCAAACAATTCATACAAAGCAAAAGTTTCTAATAACTTTTCATCACACTTTCCTTCATATTTTTAACTCCATATTATCTCTTCGTCCGTGTAGTTATTGTGTGAAACAAAGGAAAATCCTACTGAAGTGAGGGATTGTTCTGAGGTACCGGGTCAGTCTCTTTTATTCGATTATCGGTAGTCGCACATTTAACAAGTTTTTTTGAGATCATCCTCACAAGCTATGATGTGAACCGCCGATTTATCCCGCATTCGCAAATTAATATTGCCAGCTCGATCAATCCATAGATATTTGTAGCCAAAGTCCCTTTGAAATTTCTTCGACATGTTGAAAAGCGTTCTCCTTCCTGGCGCCAGGGATTGATTAACGTAAATTGGCGAATTCGATTGAAGACCTAAATTAGCACATGTTAGATTTCTTTTGATTTTACGCATTTTTAGTAGTTCTTCCTTATCATATCTCCTAACAAATCGTACTATTATGCCGGGAACACGCTCATTAATATTAGTATATCTAGGAATTGGCAAACGATGGCAAATGTCTATCATGTCTTCTTTTATATCCATATTCAGAGAGCCCTACCCACTTCTATTGTTTTTTGTAAAGTGTCTTCATTTTCGGATACAGGGGCGCCATGAATTTCAACAGTGTTGGCCCTAGAATATTGTTGCAAGTCCTCTAATTTGATTGTTAGATTGTTTACTTTGGCTTTCAAAAACTTGTTTTCAGTTTGTAGAGATTCTATGCTATCATTTTGTTTCTTTGATAACTCCATCTGCCTATTCAAAATGTCTGTATACTCATCTAATTTTTCATGACAAGTTTCGAGGGACTTACCAAGATCGTCCTCCAGTTTGCGTTGACCATTCAATATTTTGTTTTCCAACTGTTTTAACATTTCCTTGAACGTTTTAACGCTGCACGCATCTGAAGCAATTAATATTGAATCCTCACTCTGTTTATCTGTTTGACTGGAGTTGAGTCCGAAGCACTCCTCTGTAACCTTATTTCATTTACACATTCATCACACTTGTAAGGTTTTTTATTGAAAATATCCATATCCGACTCTCTGATGTTAGCACAGTTTCCATGGAAGAACACGTGGCAAATTGAACACTGCAATTTAAATTTTGTCGATGATGAGACTACTTTATTACATTTACCACATGCACTCATTTTAATCAATATTGAAAGAAAACAAAAGAAAGAAACTTCACTTGAAATCCCGTTTCAAAACTATACTGCTCTGGCTTGAGCTGGCAGGTAAACGCAAACAGCTATCAGCAACTCATAGATAAGTCCGTCTCGTTCGACTGAAATGTCTATTTATTCATTCTATTTATTTAATAATGTCTATTTATTTATTTATGCACAATGCACATAACATTAAATTTAAAGTGATTTTTAGCAAAAAAAAAAACAAGTGAGTTCCAACCATTTCTCTCCCAAATTTTGATAGATGGCAAAATCCGAAATAGGGCTGGTTTTCAACCTCTTTACCAAAAATATTAATTTCCAGAGCAGTCAACAAAATATGTTCAGTTTCATATTTTTCATGACTGAAATGTAGAATTCATTCAACATTTCATTCATGTGAACTACGCCAATAAAATTGAAAAAGATTAGGGATAAAATATTTCATGCTTCCATTCCATAAATTATAGTTCATTATTTCTAAATGAAATACAAACAGTTGATTGAGTTCATTGAACATTGAGTTAGCATAGCATAGAGTTCATTAGTTTAATTGAAAGAGAAAAAACATTATTGAGTTAGCAATAGTATTAGTTTGAAATCCTTATTACCTAACAATACACCATTTCATAGCAACCTTTTTTTCAGCACTACAGCCCAATATGAGCTTTGGCCACCTCCACTACAGCTCTCCATTTTCATTTACATCTTTCATGTGAACTACGCCAATAAAATTGAAAAAGATTAGGGATAAAAAATGTCATGCTTCCATTCCATAGAATTAGAGTTCATTATTTCTAAATGAAAGACAAACAGTTCATTGAGTTCATTGAACATTGAGTTATAGCATAGAGTTCATTAGTTCAATTGAAAGAGAAAAAAATTGGGCACTACAGCCCAATATGAATGAGCTTTGGCCGCCTCCACTACAGCTCTCCACTCTTCTCAGTTCTCTGTCATTCCTTTCCATCCTATACATCCCATTTTTTGGAGATCGTCTCTTACTTCATTCTCCCACCTCATTCTTGGTTTTCCTTTCTCCCTCCTGGAATGTAGCTTCTCCTTACATATTATTTCATAGCAACTACATTCCACTAATCTATTGCATAAAATAATATTAGTTCAACAAGTAATCATGTATTTTCCTTGCTGCATTCCGTTATTTGAAAATCGATTTAATGCTTCATCAAAAATGATTATCTATTGAGAAAGGAAGGAAGGTTCAAGCCTATAATAATTGGATCCGTGTTCAAGCTTGTAAACGCTCATTTATATCAGCATTCACAAAGCAGAGCTTCATCAGATACACGTGAGTACAACATAGCAATTAATTAATATCTAATGAAGAATAATTCATATCAGAATCAATGTTCCATAGATTATATTACTAGATCGGAACTGCATAACAAGAAATATTATCATTTGTAACACTGTATCTATAAATTAATTTCATACACACAACACAGTGTAACCGTGTAATTACAAATTAGTGGAATATCGATGTATTAATGGCAATGAACAGGAAAAACCAATCGACAACAGTCTATTTACATTGGAAATGGAACGAGTGGTGTTTTTGTGCAGGTCTGGAGCAACGATCTATATATACAAACTTAGTATATATAGATCGTTGGTCTGGAGTGGCTTCTCAGTTCTCACAGCTTGCCTGTGCTGGTGCGTGTGCGTAGTGAGGCGAGTGAATCAGTGTGGATGTACTTTTGTTTGTAAACGCAAATGTAAATAGTATTAGCAAAGACCGACGGAATGGAATGAACTACACAATCTCGTTATTTGCATAATTCTCGTGGCCGGGCCGGGCCGAGCCTTCTCATCTAATACTCAGCGGCGCAGCGCAGCATACAAGGCTGGTGAGCAATATTCATTGTAGGCGCAGACAGAGAAAACCAGCACACTGACGACGAATTACTACACACACCACACAGTCCTTTGTTTTGTGTGTCACCTGAAGGATGGATGCCTTCAGAATCATCCACGTCATCTCCACAGATGAACACAGATTACTCATCAAAAACTGGCAAACAAAGAAACATTGTCAGTTGAACATATATCAGAGACTTATATGGGTTGCTAACCTTGGTGCGCATGAGCTCTGGTCCCATTTCAAAAAGGAATAAATCTTTCGCCTAGCAAGTGGAATCTGAGAACTGGCTCACCCACAAATCTTGATAACACTGAACGATTTCAGGACTCCCCAAGTCAATCATGGAAATCTGTGACCTGGGGCTTTTTTGTGGCGGCGAAAGATCAACGATTCCATGGTGATGAATAAGGTGAAAACCACAAATGAAAACCGAACATAGGTTGAGATGGGAGAAGAAAAAATCTCGTGAAATCAGATCTGGATTCAGATAATAATTCTAGATACCCTACCTCAGTAATACCATAGAGAAACAATAGCGTAAGGAGATATCCCATGGTATAGGGCGTTTATGTTGCAACTTTTACTGTTATCTCAAGCCGATTACTGTCGATTATTGTCGATTTTTACTGTTTTGTTGGGGTGAGAGTGTATAAACAGCACAGTATGAGATACTACGATCTTCACACTGCTTCACGGGAAAGAACTACGTGGTCTATCGGCTTGAGATAACAGTAAAAGTTGCGACATAGACGTCCTATAACATGGGATATCTACTTATGCTATTGTTTCTCTATGGTAATACTCACATCTTCTACACTTCAGAGTTAAAAAATCAATATTTTTTTATTGAATTATTTTTCAAATGAAACCAAGTTTTTTTCGAAAGAAAACACTTATTATTCACAACATAATACAATGTAATTGTGGATAGGAACTCCATAGATTGATTTCACCGGATGTATGACATGTTGGAATCATACAGTATTGAGGTTGATATTTCATGTTTTCAATTCTGGGCAGAAAATCTCACATCATTATTAGCAATGTCACAGCATGTTGATAAGGATCTGAATTGACATTGACTTTTTCTCGAAAAATGAAGTTTCGACTAATGCCTAACCAAAAAGGTACAAGTTAGTCTATATACTGTTGCTACAAGAATAGTAGTTAAAAATAAAGCAGAAAACCCCAATCTTCAACCACCAAGGTTCCCTCAACGGCAGATACGGCAAGATATGCAGATATATCTCCTGCACTCTGTCATCAACTTCTCACAACAGGAGTTTCGACAAAAACGGAAACCATTTTTAAATGTTATTTTCTGTAAATAATCAATTCTGCTGGAATTAGTTTCTCTCTAATTATCAAAATGGCAACATCCAAAGGTACATAATGAGGAAAACGAATTCGATTCGAATTTCGTACAAAAATAAGAATGTAACAACTATTCCAAATCCTCTTCAAACCCTTCCGTTAGTGAAAATAATGTCCACTTACACGTATCCTCATATCAACAGAAAAATTTTATTTTTCAAATATAATAGTACTTTACGTCACAAGTCCGGTAACGGTAGTTTACCGCATATGATCGTTTCTGCCCGAAACGTAGTCGAGGGCAGAATTATCATACGAATGCGGTAAATACGTTACCGTACAAGTTACGTACAATATTTTTTGTCATACTTTCCTCAGAAAGGATAATATTATAATATTGCTGAGAAACAGTAACCATCAGCTTACCTGCTGCTGTTCGAGTTACTGCATTCTATAAACATGACCTAGCCCATAGCTCCTAGGTCATAACAGACCCATCTAGCTCAAATAGAATAATAAAGGCCAATGTTAAAAAATGTCAGATGAGTTCTTATAACTTGAAACTTATTAGATGAATTCTATGAATTTGAGTTATTCTATTAGGTACTTAGATATTATTAACTCTCTTCTTCTCACTAAGGTTCTCAACAATGAGAAGAAGTTTAAATTATTGTCACCAATATAACAACTGAAGACTATATAGCTATTTGAATAAATTTTGAATGTTCCAATTTCGGATTTGGGAAACATACTTGACTGTAAAGAAAACCATATGATCTCTTTACAGTATAGTATGCTGTAATGAAAATCACATGTTTTCTTGTTCTGCAAACAGCTGTTTACCGGCTTGATTTGATGCATGGAAAACAGCTGCAATTGACTAAGTACGACAAAAAATTATTGACCTATAAGTCCGAAAGATATTACTTTTGAGACGGCTCTCAATCGTAAACAGAGAGGACCTATACTCTTTCCTTCACTAATCACTCCCACTACCTAACAGCTTGCTCCCTACTTTTCTGTCAGTATCCAATTGCGCGCAGCATGCTTACTCCTCTCTCCACTCACCTCTCTGTCCATGCTACAAACTGTGGAAGGAGAATCCGGTTTCCCCCTCTTAATGCTAAAAGTAATATCTCTCGGACTATAGTTTTCTTGTGAGCGTAATATCAAAAGAAGTTTACCGGAGCTCAAGTGGGAGGTATCGATAGCTGCAGAACATTAGTTGTTGCGGCATAACCTGAGTGCACTTGAGGCTCAATAAGTAACACGATCTCTGAATCCCATTATTCATTTAGCGAGTAACTGAATACATTATTAACATCATGCAGCTGAATACTGCCTCATTCATGACGTCGATCGTTATTTCACAAATAGAACAAGGTTGCCAATGTTACAAGTAGTAGCTCACCTCAGTAGATGAACGTGAACTAAAGAGAGAGGCAGAAACAATGGTACCTATATGAAAAAATCTGGTGTAGTACACTCACACAACTTTCCCTGCTCATATTTGAAACTACGATCAGACTTCTGTATAATATGTTTATTATATAATTGTTTTCAGAGTACTTTTTCCTTTGTGTAAACTGTGAAATTCGATGATTTTTTTAGTCGTCATTTTTTTAAAGTCGTCGAAACAGCTGTTCTACAGATGAAATAACTCGACTTTGTGATATTTTTATGAACTGCGCTACCTACCTACCTCATGCACGAGAAGTTTATTTCTCAAGGATGGGGTGGACCCCCATCAGTTTCCCAGAAAGAAGACTCATGTCAGTTGATAGAGCTTGATAAATAACTATATAGGGTATGAATTTGAAAAAAATCGGTCAAGTTATTTTTGAGAAATCGTGGAAAACATGGTTTTTTAGTAATTATCCGCCATTTTTCTCAAGAATATTACGGAGCTCCTGCAATTTTCCCAGAAATGAGACTCGTGGCAGTTGATAGGGCTTATAAATAGCTATCCATGGCATAAATTTGAAGAAAATCGTTAGAGCCGTTTTCGAGAAAACCAAGAATAACATGGCTTTTTAGTCATTATCTGCCATTTTTCTCAAGAATATTACGGAGCTCCTGAAATTTTCCCAGAAATGAGACTCATTTCAGTTGATAGGGCTTAAAAATAGCTATCCATGGTATAAATTTGAAGGAAATCGTTAAAGCCGTTTTCGAGAAAACCGTGAAAAACATGGTTTTTTAGTAATTATCCGCCATTTTGAAAATTCAATTTTATTGAATTTCTTATTGTCAGAACCTCATGGTATAAGGACCTTAAGTTTGAAATTTCAAGTCAATCGGTTAATTAGGAATGGAGTTATCGTGTTCACAGACATACACACACACACACACACACACACACACTCACACACACACACACACACACACACACATACACACACACACACCACACACACACACACACAACACACACACACACACACACACACACACACACACACACACACACACACACACACACACACACACACACACACACACACACACACTCACAGACCAACACCCAAAAATCATGTTTTTGGACTCAGGGGACCTTGAAACGTATAGAAAATTTGAAATTAGGGTACCTTAATTTTTTTTGGAAAGCAATAGGCTACTTTCCTTACCTATGGTAATAGGGCAAGGAAAGTAAAAGGTAAAATATGGTAGTTGAATGATAGATGTGGGAATCATAACAAGGCAATCATTACTTTTCAAATCAATAATATTAATTCCAAGGTTACAAAAGTTGAATTCGCGAAAAACCGTTTCAATAAGAAATATTAGATAAATAATTTAGGGCCGTTTTCCGAGCTCGGGATTTAGCTAAGTCCTAGACTTTAAACAGCTGGAGTCAGAAAATTGGTTTTCCAAAACAGGGCGTAGTCGCAGTCATTGTCATAGTCACGTTTGAATTAAATTTCGAAAAACTAGAAATTTTTAACACAAAATAAAATAAAGAGAAAATAGTGTAAAGTTTCAGCTATTTTGAATTATTTTGGAATGTCTAATTTCGTCAAGGAAAAACGTTTCCAATTATAGAAATGAGAAAATAGAAACGAGGACTACTGTTATGAAAGCTGCGACTACGCCCCGTTTTGGAAAGCCAATTTTCTGACTCCAGCTGTTTAATGTCTAGGACTTCGCTAGATCCCGAGCTCGGAAATAGGCCCTAAAATATCTTACTTGAACAGATGAACAGTATCTTAACTTTATGGAAATAACAATTTTGGAACTGGACTGGAACTTCCTCACTACTGAAAAAAGGGTTGTCTTTTCGGTAGTTGATACAAATCCAATCTATATTTCACCCATTTTAATTACTGTATACATTTTTTATAATAATTTTCTCAACTGTATTAAATTATTATCAGTTTTGTTGTTTTTGAAAATTTCAGTTTTCCATTTAATTGTGAAACAATCTGAATTTCATTGTTCCTGGAATGAATAGGAATCAAATATTAGAATTATTATTATCAGTTTTGTTGTCTTTGAAAATACAATGTTCCATTCAATTTTGACACAATCTGAATTTCATTGTTCCTGGAATAAATAGAAATCGAATATTAAAATTATTATATCAGTCATGTTATCTTTGAAAATTAAAATTTTCCTTAGAATAGTAGAACAATCTGAATTCCATTGTTTTTGGAATGAATAGAAATCTATCATCAATCATCAAAAACGTAGCCTCTATACTCTACCAAGAGTCTAATTCATCAAGGAACCAACAACAATCTAATATCTCATTTCCGGAAGATCAGAATAACACAGCTTAGTGACTGAATATCTCCTGATCTGCTGTCAGGTGTTCGGGAGACAGGCGCCCCTCGAATTCTGCAACGTCAGCCAATTCAAAGCGGCGCTCATCAGAAGACAAATAATAATTGAAACGCTCATCAGAGAAATAATTGGACGGCGTGATTTGGCGACAGTCGCTGTCGTCGAGTCGCTCCAGATAGTAATCAAAATTCGCAGATGAAGTCATCAACGTACTTGTAGAGCCGCGTTATTTTCTCTCCAATGGAAGTGGAGGGGGGAAGGTAAAGAAGCTGAGTGCTGAAATAAGCAACTTGCATCACGTATGCGCGCTCATATACTGTGTATGTTTTGAAATTCTCTAGCGGACGATCTTGAGAGTCATTGCTTTACAAAATGTGAGGGCAGTTGATTTGTGATTACGAAATGTAAATACTATAGGCCTATTCAAGACTAGAACTCTAATCCTTGATGTATATATATAAAAATGAATGTTTGTTTGTGTGTTTGTTTGTATGTTTGTTTGTTTGTTCCCTATAGACTAGACTACTTGACAGAACGGCATGAAACTTTGGGAATATGTTGGGTGAATATTGGGGATGGTTTCTGACCAGAAATTTTAATAGGGGGACTAATAATTATTATTTATTAATCCATTTTACAGACCTATGTTTTCGAATTTTCCGGCCGAGCGGCTATCGAAGAACGGGAAGATGATCATGATTTAAGATCATATTGTGATAATATGATTTAGCACATAAAGTTACCAGCTGTATAATAAACACGTCACCCTGTGATAAATTGTGTACTGGTATTAAGAACGGTAGTTTGCAGTTGAAGTTAGTGTAGTTGATTGGTACCAGCTGAAGATAATCGTACCTTAGAAGATCTATACATATTATTATCACTCCCCTATCATTGAGAAACTGGAAAATGTTGGAAAAAAATTATTCACCTCATGAAAGAGAGTTGTTCATATTGCATTTATCTAATACTGAAGAGCTGGAAATCAAACGAGGGGTTCGTCAGGGCTGTGTGCTTTCATCACTCCTTTTCAACATTTATTCCGAAAGAATCATCAGCAAGGCCCTAGAAGATGAAACTGGAGGTATAAGAGTTAATGGCACACCTATCAACAACCTAAGGTATGCGGATGACACTGTACTGCTGGCAGAAAATATGGAAGATCTCCAGAGGATGCTGAACAGTGTCATTACGGCAAGTAAAGAAGGTGGTTTGAGTCTAAATTATAAAAAGACAAAGTACATGGTAATCACCAAAGACCAACCTCCTATCGGGGATCTATTCGCTGAAGGAATCCGTTTGGAGCGGGTGGATTCCTACACGTACCTTGGGACACGGGTAACTTCCAATGCTGATAACTGCTCAGAACTCAGAATAAGAATAGAGAAAGCACGTTCCACATTTATCAGGATCAAGAATTTACTGACATCAAAAGACATCAAGCTTGAATTACGAATGCGTCTCCTTAAATGTTTCGTGTTTCCTGTACTATTATATGGTGTGGAAGCATGGACATTGAATAGATGGGGTGAGAAGAAAATACAAGCCTTTGAGATGTGGACCTATCGCAGAATGCTGAGAATCTCATACACCGATCATGTTACAAATGAAGAGGTTCTGAGGAGAATGGATAAGAACTGCAACTCATTGGTGAAATCAAGGAGCGCAAATTAAGGTACCTGGGTCACATAATGAGAGGTCACAAGTATGGAATATTGCACCTCATTATGCAAGGCAAAATAACAGGTAGGAGGTCAGTGGGGCGAAGAAGGATATCTTGGTTGCGCAATTTAAGAGATTGGTTCAAGTGCACCTCAAATGAACTTTTCAAGTCAGCTGTAAGCAGGGTGAAAATTGCCATCATGATAGCCAACCTCCGCCATGGAGACGGCACATGAAGAAGAATACTGAAGAATGGCAGACTAATTTACATTATTTTTTGAATTTAGCTTAGCTTATATTCATCCTAAAATGGAAGATGGAAAGAATATGGAATTCTGTGTAATTCAACGTTAAACTGTCGGTCCCGGCTGAAGTATGACAGTCGTAAGGCCCATTGACGGCTTAAATTATATATTCAGGCGGTGGAACATTCCCGAAAGGGAACTCCCCACCAACAAAAGCCATACGAATTTATTTTATTTTTGTGTAATTCATCGTACATCGCATAATATTTCCTGGACAATCTATTGACAATCAAAAACTATGAAAACATTAAAATCATCTTTTCAACACTGATTTAACCTATCTATTTTTTTAATTTAACACTTTACTGATGGATATTACAACCAATTGATTGAGAAGAATATGTTCTCGGAATAATACATGCTGCATGTCTAAGCACATAGGAAGTCCGTATTGAGATGTAAATGAAAATATTGATTGTCAGATAAATTTCATAATTCACCAAATAAAGTAAAGTGTGACATGAGATACATTGACTTTTTGGCGGTACGAAGTTCGCCGGGTAAGCTAGGTATTAAGAAACCTAATCCTGAAGAATTCAGGAATTCCTGAAGAAAGTATAACTGACAGGGAAAATAACGGAAATGCGTTGAAAATTGGGAGGTCAGGACAGTGAAAGCTTGTAGAAGGAGCGGGACTACATGAACTGAAGTTAGAAAGAAGGCATTCTCAGAGAGAGTGAGGAGAAAAACTGAGAGTAACCAGAAATATGGAGTTCATAGACGTACTTAGCCACTTCCACTATGGGAGCTAGACGCAAATAATAATAATAATTTATTTTTCTTATTCAAATTTTTTTCAATTGACATGTTTACAAATTAGAGTAGCCTTATCATAAAATAATATCTTATATTTATCACATACGTCGTGAGAATCTATTTAGAACTTCATAATAATATGATAACAATAATAATAATGACAATTGTATGAACTGAAAGAATTATTTTAGATATCCATAATTGTTATTAAGATTTTGTGGCTACCCCATGAAGCTAATTTTAGCTTATATTAGGGCATTGTACTTACTTTATAGATATTTTTGAAAGATTTAAATTTATAATTCAGGGAATTTTTTGTAGAAAATAATAATAATAAACCTAATCCTTGATGTAAAGATGATGAGATGACCTCCATAATAATATAATAATAATAATGACAATTGTATGAACTGAAAGAATTATTTTAGATATCCATAATATTGTTATTAAGATTTTGTGGCTACCCCATGAAGCCCCATGAAACAAAGGTCATTGTTTTTATAATGAATGAGTCTCAAAAATTGGTTTTCTAAATTTTCTCATCTAATTTTGGCTCCTACTCCTGTTTCTACATTATAGTTTTCTATTAATATCCTCTTAAATTTTCAATGAGATGATAATGATTACTAAAACTCTTTGAGCAGGATCTCTCATTTACATTTTTCTTTTTCTATTATTTTCTTCTTTTTAAGCGTCAATTATTTTGATTTCTTTTTTAATAACTTTAACTTGTTCTTTTACTTCAACAACAAGTGTTTTATCTCACACTTATTATACTCCCCCTCATTGAAATAAATAACTAGATATTATATTCATTTAGAGAATATCCTATCCTTCATAAATATCCAGAAAGGCGGGTAATAGTATATATTTATTTTAGAAAGAAAATGGAATGAATAATTTATATTATTCAATAGATTGAAGAGGGAAACAAGCAATTTGACATCTCGTCTAACTTTCAGTGTTTAATATTAAATATACTTCTAAAGGAATTTGTAGTTCGATCGAAGGTCATTGTTTTTATAATGAATGAGTCTCAAAAATTGGTTCTCTAAATTTTCTCATCTAATTTTGGCTCCTACTACTGTTTCTACATTGTAGTTTTCCATTAATACCCTCTTAAATTTTTCATTTTATCTTCACTTTTACGAAGGAGAATCCCACATTCCATTCAGTTTCTTCACTTTATACCTTTTTCTACAACTGCGCGTGAAAAAAGAATTTACATACTCAATTCTCCTCGTAAAACAGCTTATTTCTGAGGAGAATCTACTTTTTCGCTCGCTAACCATCCGCGCATGCGCAGTAGATTTACTTTACGCTCCCTTATCATTCGCGCATGCGCAGAAGAGTTTCTTTACGCTCCCTAATCAGCTGATTGTAAGCAGCTCGCCAAAAAGTCAGAACGTCAAAAGTCTTAACCTAGAAAGTCGGTAATTGTAACTCCGCCGATATAAGTAATTTAACAGGTTTGGACAGTTGTAGGAAAAATGTTGTAAGTAATTCGCGCGTAATGCTTCTTTATCGCTCTTGCAAAATTATCACGCTCCGCTTCGCGTCGCGTGATAACTGTTTTGCGCGAGCGATAAAGTCGCGCATTACGCTCTTAATACATAAATAGCTATTTTGCGTTCTTCGCAAAACACGATCATCTCACTCATATGCTCTTATTCCTCCTCCACAATCGAGTGCTCTTTCTACCTCCTCGTTCTCCTCCTTTTCTTCCTTTCTCCATCTTCTTCAACAATTCAACATTACTCTCCCATGCTTCTCCTCCACTATCCAGTGTTCATTTTATCTCCTCATTCTCCTTCTTTACTACCTACCCATCTACATCTCCTTCAACAATTCAATATTACTCTTCCTCATGATTTCTGTTGAATCTATAAACTTTTCCTCAGATTATTCTTGTTACTTATACCTTCTTCTCTTGCCTCATATAAATACTCTCCCTTCTCCCTTCTCCCTTCACCATTATTCTCTTAATACTCCTATCATTGACCAAGCGAAGTGAGGTTCAATCAAGTCGACGGTTTGGCATTTCTCTTTATGTTTAAATGTTTATATGTTGCACATTTAAGGCGAAACGCGGTAATAGATTTTCATGAAATTTGACAGGTATGTTCCTTTTTGAATCGCGCGTCGACGTATATACAAGGTTTTTGGAAATTTTGCATTTCAAAGATAATATAAAAGGAAAAAGGAGCCTCCTTCATACGCCAATATAAGAGTAAAAATCAGACTATAGAATTATTCATCATAAATCAGCTGTCGAGTGGATTATAAATTGCATGCCATGACGCATGCAATTCAATATCTTAAATGTAACTTGGTAAAAAATCAGCTGCTGTGAGGACTATTAATTGCATGCTTCATTGAATGCAATTTTTAAGCACTATTAAATGAACTATTGATTGCATGCAATTAATAACTGATAAACATAGTATTGTCTCTCGAACTTTCTCTGCTTTGAACTCGGACTGTCCTGTTGCCAGTATGTGTTGAAGGAGATTAGCTTTTGATGTTAGCATTTTTGATACACCAACCCAACAGCCATTATCCGTTTTCACACCGATATCTCGCCGACACGACCTACAGACAGGATTTACTCTGATGGACAGTATAAGATGAGGCTGCGGTTTATAACTGCGCGAGGTCTACTGTTCACAAAACTACTAGTTTACCTCTCCTCAACACATAGATTCAACATTTCCTCCTCTATATGAATATTACCATAG
Source organism: Nilaparvata lugens (assembly GCF_014356525.2). Taxonomy (NCBI): domain Eukaryota; kingdom Metazoa; phylum Arthropoda; class Insecta; order Hemiptera; family Delphacidae; genus Nilaparvata; species Nilaparvata lugens. The sequence continues at coordinate 10,638,569 of NC_052506.1, forward strand.
AGAAAAAATAGCATAAGTAGATATCCCATGGTATAGGACGTTTATGTCGCAACTTTAACTGTTATCTCAAGCCGATAGTCCACGTATTTCTTTCCCGTGAAGCTTTATGACGCTCGTAGTCTTTCATATTGTGTCATTCATACACTCTTATCCGGTTAAAACAGTAGAAATCGACAATAACCGACAGTAATCGGTTTATAAATAAAGTCCCAACTGATTTCATTATTAATAGAATTACAAAATCCATAATGAATCTTATACTGGATTGGATTAGGATAAATGTTTATTTTAAATTATCTATATATCCATTATGTAGTGTTTCATTCTTATGTTACAGATTTTAAAAAATATTATTGTCATGGCTTCCTTGAATTGGTCTTTTTGAGTTTGTCACTTGCTTGTGATTTTGTTACTTTGTCTTATCGTTTGTAAGTATTGAGATGTGACCTGGTTTCCATAATTTTAGTTATTCTAGTGGTTTGAATAAGCTCTTTCTCTTTCTATTGACATGTTTGCTGTACCTAGTTGTTCGAACTCACTGCCGGCGCACAAGTTTTCTTTGCCGGTAGTGCCATTTTGTAAGTTAGAATATTTATTTTATCAATCTGTATTATTTTATGGCAAATAATTGAATTTGAATTTGAATCGGCTTGAGATAACAGTAAAAGTTGCGACATAAACGCCCTATACCATGGGATATCTACTTACGCTATTGTTTATCTATGATATTACTCCAGAATCCGTTCGATTCCAGTTAGTACGGCGCTCACTGCTCCACTCAATTGCCGAATACTGAGCCGAATATATCGAAACAAGCCGAGAACGAGCGCAGAACATCCCCGCTCTGCTTGGAAGCGAAACGCTGTCAATTAAATAGGATTTCACAGTCTACCTAACATAGCCATCGAGAAGCAATTATCCGGCCAAGACGATATTAGGGCAGCGATAGCTTTGCTTAGTCGGCGCTCCCAATTCCAAGCTGTAAGCCCTCATTCAGCCCACGACCATGCAGCACGACAGCCAGCAGCCAGTCCATTCCCAATCATCCATCCGACTGCAGCGAAATTCTGCCATTGATTTTGTAAGCTTCAATCCGTCAAGTGCACTAAACTCGCCGGAGATATGCGAGATCAAGTACGATTCAGAAAAAAAGAACGATTGATAGAAGAACAACCAATTATCCTAGTAGAGTTTGGAATGCTGTTGTAGAGCACCATTGGAGAATAAATAATTTATTGACCGAGGGAAGTGAGGTCTAAGATTCAAGTCGACGGTTTGGCATTTCTCTTAATGTTTAAATGTTCAAAATAAATGTTTTAATGTTTATATGTTGCGCATTTACGGCGAAACGCGGTAATAGATTTTCATGAAATTTGACAGGTATGTTCCTTTTTTAATTGCGCGTCGACGTATATACAAGGTTTTTGGAAATTTTGCATTTCAAGGATAATTGACCGAGCGAAGTGAGGTCTAAGATTCAAGTCGACGGTTTGGCATTTCTCTTAATGTTTAAATGTATGTTTAAATGTTTATATGTTGCGCATTTAAGGCGAAACGCGGTAATAGATTTTCATGAAATTTGATAGGTATGTTCCTTTTTAAATTGCGCGTCGACATATATATATATATATATATATATATATATATATATATATATATAAGGTTTTTAGAAATTTTGCATTATGTATTTCCATAAGGTCTATAGTTTCAATCAGGTACTTGTGAATGAGAATACTGAGTGAGGTCTACTGTTCACAGAACTACTGGTTTAAAAATGAAATCATGCCATAATTTTAACACTTGGCACAGAGTTGTTGCGGAATTTCTCCATATTAGGGTGAAATCAAAAGATATTGTCAATTCCACATAGTTTATTAGAGACCAAACTAGTTTCGATGCACTGGGCTGTACTGATGATGATGCCAAGTGCATCGAAACTAGTTTGGACTCAAATTATGTGGAATTGACAATTTCTTTTCATTTCACCTTAACATGCCATAACTGTTGAAATCTGTTTTATTCTCTCTACGAGTAGTGAATAAATGAATTTATTAACATTTCATAGTAACAAATAGCTTGTTCCACTAAGGCTCGTATGCAGATACTCGGTTTAAACAGAGAAATGTCAGCTGATCGTTTAAACCCCGTATGAAACACATTATGATATATGCAACCATATCTACAAGTAAACGTGGCTTAGCGTTAAACGTAGATGGTGCATATGTCCCTTAGACCAGGAACAGTACCAACATACAAGAATTAAGGAGCAAATTGAGAGTGTGTAATTGCTTTATCATTATTACAATAATATTATAATTTAAAATATAGAATAATAAAAAAGGATAACATTAATTTATACAGTACTAGCCGTCAGGCTCGCTTCGCTCGCCATATCCGTCTAGCCAGGGGCCCCTGGACCCCCGACTGGATCTTCCAAAAATGAGATCAGCGGGCTCGCCTGCATTTTTCATTTGAGCATGCTTCATTGCATCAGAAAGTCAAAGTACTTCCTCGCTCGATTCAATAACCGATTAATTTCAATTATTTAGTGCAGGGTGGAAAACTTCGTTAGGATATTATGAAAATTATCGAACTCCAGTCTAGCCTTTAAAGTCACCTCATCACAAAATTTGTAGACCCTCTGTACCAAATTTAAACATTTTCTGTCTATTACTTGATGAAAGAACTGATAACGCTAATTTTGGGCTATCTTTGGCGTTATTTCAAATTCCTTCTAACACAACATTATTACACCCTAGCTTAGCTTCTGTACTAAATTTGAACAATTTCTGTTCATTTGTTTTCGATAAATCTAAGAAAAAGCAAAAAATCGCTGTGAAAACGCTAATTTTGGGCGTATCTTTGGCGTTATTGCAAATTCCTTCTAACACAACATTATTACACCCTAGCTGAGCTTCTGTAGTAAATTTGAACATTTTCTGTTCATTTATTCTCGATAAAGCTGAGAAAACGCTAAGAAAAACGCTGGAAAAACGCAGATTTTGGGCGTATCTTTGGGAATTTTTCCAAATCCATTCTTAGTGCGCCTCTAAATAGCCAACTGAACATACCTACCATATTAATTTGAACGTTTTTGGTCCGGTAGATTTTTAGTTCTGCGAGTGAGTCAGTCAGTCAGTGAGTGAGTGCCATTTCGCTTTTATATTTATATAGAAGATTGGAGTGGTGTAACACGAAAACACTGCCTGTGATCGTTGTTGAACATCATTAAAAAATCAATTCTTTCGTTATTACTCTCAGTATGAGAGACCACACTACTCAGAAAAAGAATCTTCTTGCATCAATAATGCTGGAAATCACTAAGCAGCTAGAAAACGTGACTAAGCATGTATCAAAACCAATTGACTGGGAGAAATGAGAGTTGAACGGTATTCTCAACTAAGAAAATAAATTCTAGAGGAATGCTAAATCCTAAATATGAGTTGAAAGAAAAAGACTAGTGAAATGAGAAATGAGCAAGTGACTTGAATTTTCTGAATACTTAATGTTAAGTTTTATGCTGTAGGAAACAATAAAAATAATAACTGAGATAATACAGAATCGGTATTTTAGTTCGGCTTCTTCTTATTCGACCCGCCATTCGGCTGCTTTTATCCCTATTCAAAACAAAAGTCATTGTTGTTCGTCGCTGATAAAAAGTCGCCGTTATTTTTTGCCTTAGAGTCGTAGGCGGAGGAGGAATGAGAGGGGAGGAGGAGCAGGAGGAGGAGGAGAAGGAAGAGGAGACTAAAGCCGGAAGACGCTTTTGCAGGGGCGACTGCTGCTATTGTTCTAGGCTGTCTTAGTTCTTTGTTTAGCATTAATTGTAGCCTAGGCTGGCTGGCCTCTGCACGTTCACGCGACAAAGTCGACGAGAATAATTCACTCCGGCCGAATCAAGGGCCGATTCTCTTAATTGTGGACCCTATTCAACGAAGATGTCGGTCGCTGAATGCGAAAAACTGTACCCAAGAAACTCACTTATCCGAGACGTGATGAGGAAATTAAGTCCGGCCAAGAAAGCGGTGAAAATGTAAAGATGATTTTGAAATATTCTGGGAAACTCCCAACAGTGTTAACTCTATTACTATTACAATAGGCGCTGCTAGTACACTGTTGAGATTTCAAACCTTAGGATATACTTTTCTACAAGATGAATAATTGAATTCTATAACAAAGATATACATGGAAAATATGTACTGTAAAGATATAACGTAAACATGGAAAATGTATATATATTGTAAAGATATCCTGTAAAGATTTAGGGCCGGTTTCCGAGCTCGGGATTTGGCTAAGTTCTAGACTTGTGGAGGAATATGAACTTTACAACATTCAAATATCAGGCTACAATTTTATCGCGTTTGTCAGGTTCACTTGAATGATTGAGAATGAAAATTCCAAATTCTCACCTATTGAAGAGAGAGGAGTTTAGAGAAATCTAGAGAAACCGAGAAAAAAACTATTTCATATAAAATCCGTTAACCTCTCTTGAAATCGGGATGTTCATGCAGCCTACATATTAGCTAAATTTTCTAATACTATTAATTCCGTTGCACACTTAGGGCCGGTTTCCGAGCTCGGGATTTGGCTAAGTTCTAGACTTTCAACAGCTGGAGTAAGAAAACTGGCTTTCCGAAACGGGGCGTAGTCGTAGTCATTGTCTAAGTCACGTTTGAATCAAATTTCAAAAAACTAGAAAATTAAACATAAAATGAAGAGAAAATAGTGTAAAGTTTCAGCTATTTTGAATTATTTAGAAATGTTTAATTTCGTCAAGGAAAAACATTTCCAATTATGGAAATAAGAAAATAAAATCTGCGACTACGCCCCGTTTTGGAAAGCTAATTTTCTGACTCGTGCTGTTTAAAGACAAGAACTTAGCTAAATCCCGAGCTCGAAAACCGGCCTATAATGTATACATGGAGAATGTATGATATCTTTTCCATATATACATGGGAAAGATATAATAAAGATGTGTTGAATAATAAATTGTGGCAATCAAACTGAGAAATGTGATAACTTGGAAAATCAAACTCCAATTACACTATCAAAATTATCAACTCATCACAGACAAGGTACAACAATGTTTATAATAGTTCAGAAAGATAGGATGAGCATGCTTCTATTAAGATTGATTTAACATTTATCACCAGAAGATGAATAAAAAATTTACTAAGTTACACGTATATTCTGAAATTTTTAAACACAGTTTGCACAGTTCAAAGATTAAGTTGGATTGAATCAAAGGCGGAATTAAATCAAAATTGAATTAAAACTCAAAAGCCACAATATAACGAACAAGACATAATATGGATTCAGATATTGTTTGAACTAACACTGTGCAAACGCCACTTAAATGACGAATTTCCTATAATATTGATTTGCTTCAGTCAGTGGATAAATATTTATCCACAACAATTAGTGTTTGAAATTCGTCAGTGTTGGAGGGCTAGATTGAAGAAACATCGCAGTTGTGATGTATCAAGGAATTCAAGGCTTTTCTCATCGAATCTGCACTACCTCCAACCACAGATCTAACTTACTTGTCTGTTTATTCAGACAGCTATTACTCAAACTCTCAGAGATGATATAATTCAAAGATGATTGATTATTACTGGAAGTCGATAAAAATGAAAATTTATTTCCACTTTTCTATGAAGAGCAAGCAAACTCGCTCGCAATAAGCAAAAAGAACGAAACTCGATTAGATCATCGTTTGCTGAGCATGAAGAAAGGTGGATGCGATCGGGGACAGAATATCGTAGTAGCCAAGTATTCGAGAAAAGCGAATTTTTGCGGATTCGCTGAGCTATCATCACGGATTTTGGAGTAAATCACTTGTTCGCAGGGAGTCTTGCTCGGCAGAAGAGCTAACTAGTTGCCTCACGGAAGAGAATTCCAACTGTGAATGCGGTTAGAGCGGCGATAATATGCCAAGCACGTCCACGCTATCCTCGATTGAATTCCCCGTTCGTATTCGAGCTGCCGCCCCCTGCCACCCCCGGGGGCCGGTGCCGCCCCTCAAGTGGCTAGCACGCTCTCAGCCAGTTCTGGCTTCTTCTTTGTCAAATACACTCACAAAATTATCAATCCATCGGCTGTTTACTTTTAATTTTCACCACAAAGGCTTCATAATCCCCACCACCCCATATCAACAACAATGTCGTGCCTCACGGATAGACCTTGTGTTAATTATCTCGGTGCTGCCGCTTCTTTTTCAACGTCATTCATCCAATTAACATCGTGATGAATGAGCAACAAAAACTCTAATGGCAATCAGCTCATTTGTAATTAGTTATTTGAAGAGTTGTCAAAATTAAAATGGAATAAATATTCAGCTGCAAAGAAAAATTACTCTAATATTGTGTATTTATGGCACTTCAGCATTTAACTCGGTAGTTTATTTTATTTTCTTGTAATAAGTGTCGATTTATTAACCTTGATTATTTGTAATTAGTTATTTGATCAGTTGTCAAAATGAAAAAGGAATAAATATTCGGCTGCAAAGAAAAATTACTCTAATATTGTGTATTTATGGCACTTCAGCATTTAACTCGGTAGTTCATTTTATTTTATTTTCTTGTAATAAGTGTCGATTTATTAACCTTGATTATTTGTAATTAGTTATTTGATCAGTTGTCAAAATGAAAATGGAATAAATATTCGGCTGCAAAGAAAAATAACTCTAATATTGTGTATTTATGGCACTTCAGCATTTAACTCGGTAGTTCATTTTATTTTATTTTCTTGTAATAAGTGTCGATTTATTAACCTTGATTTGTTGTATTGTTAAATTCTGGCAATTCTCATTGACCCACGAACAGGCCCATTAGGCCTATGTGGGCGATTATTATTTCATTATTAGGGTTCAGATTTGCTAAGCAGTGCAATTTTCTCAGATCTAAGGATAAACTATCATAGTCTAAAGCTCTCTATTTATAACACTATTAATAGATATCAACCTTTATTATTTCTTATAAGATGTATCACTATTATAATTTAATATAATTATTGTATAGAATTATTGTATTACTCCTTAGGTCATGATGTCTTAAGTTTTATTTTACACAATTGTTACGTTGTGCTGCTTGCATTTTGTGCCCTTTTTAAATATTATAATCATGTATAATTTGGCTAAATAAACTCAATTCAATTCAAAATAGGGAATTGAAATTGAAAAAAAACTGTAGGATATAGAAATTGACAGTGAACGACTATCTAATCAGGAATGCAGCTAATTAGGTCTAGTCAACGATTTCGATTAAATGTATTTCAGCTACTACGCCAGGGTGTGATACAGATTTCAATAATTATTATAAGTGAACTGAGTTGGAGGCATGGTTATTGATGAAAACGAACTTGATGGAAACGGTTTTGTTGGAATTGATTGGTTTAGAATACCTATATTGGTTTATTATAGCCTACCTCTTCCGTTGTCAGACCTTCATTGCTCCAATAGCTTTACAATGTACTGAAGGAAATGGAGTACCAACCTGCAACAATAGAAAAAAAGTTTAGTATATTTTCATTTTAATTTCATTGATGGAGTGTAATAAAACCTGCAAACCAAATTGCAAGCTAAATAATATAGAATAAGACTATTAAGAAAGGATTTTACTATCTTTAGGATTTCCAGCATAGTAACGTTGTATAATATCCAATCAATATAGACATAAAAAAGGGGGTGTGCTTGCAATTTATATTGTAGTTCTGATTTTTTAATCTATTATTTGGGTTCATAAGAGAAGTCCAGAGCCAATTTCTTCATGCAAAGTTTCTTTGTGCTAGATACATGGTGGCCAAAAAACCTCGTATTTTCGGCTCATTTTCCAGCTATTTCTGCCAAATCTCGTAATCGGACAGAAAAATTTGCTCTCGCCTTTTTTCAGATTATAAAATTATGAATATAATGAGATGATCCGGAACTCTCTATCTCCAATGAGTACTGAGTTATGAGTTTTCAAAAATGAGTGAAATTTGAAGAAAAAATCAATTTTAATGAATTTTCATTTTTGATCAACAATATCTAGTTGTCTAACTATGAAATTTAATGGTTAGAATGGCTTATGATATATATACATGTAGAATAATCACAAAGTGTCCAGTAGCTAATGCCAATGTATCTAGAATACATTCTAGTTATTATACCTATGTATTCTACATATGGTAAAATAACATTTCATACATTATTTTATACATATTTGATATACGCATAGAATAATCACAAAGTATCCAGTAGCTTATGCCAATGTACCTAGAATACATTCTAGTTATTGTACCTATGTATTCTACATATGGTAAAATAACATTTCATACATTATTTTATACATATTCATACATTTTACCTATGTATTCTAGGTAGAATGTACCTAGAATACATTCTAGTTATTCTAGGTGCATTGCCTTATGCGAGATTTTTTTTGTTTCGACCACACATCATACTAATCAAATATCAGTAAATTCTCAATTTTAAAACTGCCTTACTCTTCAATTATCCCAATATCTCTTCATCCTTTCTGACTTTTGTCTGCACCAGTAATCACACATCTCTTCATGCATTTTTGTGAAACCAAACTTATGTACTTATAGTATGTGATTGACTTCTCACGACTTCCAAACAAATGTCTCTGAGATCTCGGCATATTTTCAACGTCAATAACAACCCAAATTCTCAACATAGAAAGATTATATGTTTTACATGAAGGAAATCTTAGAAAGATATGTTTCACATAAAGGAAATTTCATATGATTAAAATCCATTCAATTCATTGTCTCTTTTCTGTTAAGTGCTACTTGCAATAGAAATACAAATCTCAGTACCCTTTATGAATTATTTTATCACAAGTCATATTCAAGTTGAAAATGGAGTACCCGAAACATGTTGTGATAAAATAATTCAATAATCTGGTGTGGCGCACTCACACAACTTTCCTTGCCGTTATGAAAATTGATCACCTGACGCTAGTGTTCCCGCGCATCTCAAGTCTACTATTCAAAGATTTGAGCCAGCTGGTGACAGGGCAATAACGCTGGAGACACACATGAGGTCTGCTATCTCTTCATAGTGAATGATTTAATAGAATCAACAATAATTTGCAATTGAATAATCACATTTTCTCGAATTTAAAGCTTATTTTGAATTTTAGGTGAAAAAGTTGCTGAACATTAATTGTAGAGATTTTCATGCTCAATCTACTTCACTTGATTTTTTTTGTTTTAATTGTATCTGAAGCCTGATAATTGGGAATCTATCTGCATTGATGGGGCGGAGCTCCTGACATTTTTACAGATATGGGACTTGTGGAAGTTGATAGAGCTTATCGATGACTATTTTAGGTATGAATTTGATCAAAATCATTGGAGCCGTTTCCGATAAAATCACGAAAAACCCTGTTTTTGACAACATTTTCGCCAATTAAGCCGCCATCTTGAATTGCATTTGATCAAAATTGTTCGTGTCGGATCCTTATAGTGTAAGGACCTTAAGTTCCAAATTTCAAGTCATTCCGTTAATTGGGAGATGAGATATCTTGTACACAGACGCACATACACTCATACACACACACACACACACACACCAATACCCAAAAACCAGTTTTTTGGACTCAGGGGACCTTGAAACGTATAGAAATTTAGAAATTGGGGTACCTTAATTTTTTTCGGAAAGCAATACTTTCCTTACCTATGGTAATGGGGCAAGGAAAGTAAAAAGGGTATTGAGATTTGTATTTATATTTATTTTAAAATTCAATTCAATTCATTAACTCAATTATATTTGGATATTTCTCCGATCAAAAGTTTTTCCTCTTAATATTGTATGATACTCCATTTCCATTTTCTATTACAAATGAATGAAAATTCAATTTTCAATTCACAGTAGGCCTCTATCGTACACTTAATTGAGAGAAAAGTTTGCATTGGTGTGAATTGTTGTTGATGGAGAAACCTTGTCTTGTAATGGAGATGTGAATAAGTTTGCAATATGTAAGTTAGTGGGAGAAATGTTTCGGGTTGCAGTGACATGTCTTCACAGTGAAGTGAGAGATTCATTTTGAGTGAGTGTATAGAGAGTGAGTTGCTCCATCCGAAATATAAATCGCTGTCGCAGCCGACTCGCAATTCATCATAGAGTGTCCCAGTGCAGTGCAGAGCTGTGCAGTCAGCGGGGAGTATTTACGTATCCAATCTAGTTTCACTTCCCCCAAATAATTTATACGCTTCGTGTGTAAAATGCATGGGCGTGTGATAGAGAAAACAAATTATCCCCCTTCCTCTTCTTCCTCCTCCTCTTCTTCTTCTTCCTCCTCCTCCTCCTTCTTCTTCTTCCTTCTCCTCCTTCTTCTCCTCCTCCTCTTCCTCTTCTAATTCTTCTTCTTTTAATTTTTCTTCTTCTTCTTTCTCCTTCTCCTCCTCCTTTTCCTCCTCTTCCTCCTCCTCTTCCTCTTCCTCATCATCTTCCTCTTCCTCCTCCTCCTCTTCCTCACCAACATCCTCTTCCTCCTCTTCCTCTTCTTCCTCCTCCTCTTCCTCTTTCTCTTCCTCTCACTCTTCCTATTCCTCCTCCTCTTCCGCTCCCTCCTCCTCCTTCTCCCCCCCTTTTATTTATTTCCCTTCTTTTTCTTCTCAAATTCCCCTCCCATCCACTAGTCACCTCCTCAGTGTCGCATAAAAGTCTTTGCCAAGCAAATTGGATTGCCCTCTCTCCATATGCAAGCCCTCACATGAATCTACTCCCAATCGTAAATTACTCTTATGTATTCTACGTTTCCAAATACGGTAAATTGATGGATCGATAAAATAGTTATATGAAAAATGTTGGTGAAATCTGAAGCTGCTAGATTGTGGAGTTCGCTAAGTACTAGTATTGCAAGGAAATACTGCATAATCAAGAAATGCTTTGTAGTAAAAGACACATCAGGCATTCTTTTCTTGGAATACCAGGGACCATATTTTGAAATGGTATTAAAGAGCTTGATAATCTTTATTACTGTTATAAGCTAGAATCCTCTGTCGATTTAAAGAATCCATTGAATCATTTGTGTTGATATAACATTTTCCTGTCATCAAGTGCAAATGTGAAAATGATCCGTGAACTCTCCAAGATTTTTCTATTTATCATTTGTGGTTGTGTGAAAATGCCTACTTGATTCTACACATAGGACATTTCATTTTATGATTGATATTCCATGAAATTATTAAAACAATATAAAACCTTGTAGTACCCTTCATTTTTTAAAAACTTTTTAATAGTTCAACAACTAGTTTCGACCCTAACTTAGATAATTTTCAAGTTGAAATGTAGAAAATAAATAAACAAGTTCATACTATATATTTATTGTTAATTTATTTTCTACATTTAAACTTGAAAATGACCTAAGTTAGGGTCGAAACTAGTTGTTGAACTATTTTAAAGTTTTTAAAAATAAAGGGTATTACAAGATTTTTATATTGTTTTTATTAGTTTGTTAAAAAGTATCCCATGTGAGTGATGAAGTGTTTCTATTCCATGAAGATATGCAAATGCTAATTAAAATGAGCTCTAGTAAACCTGTATGGTGTCTCATTTTTTTCTAGAGTTCCGTCCTCCCATATAAATTCTGCTATGTATTAATCTTGAAAATATTCGTAGCCGTAGGCTGCACTGTAGTTGTAGTCGTGAGCTACACTGTAGTAGGCATATATTTTTGACATTTTTATTTCCGGCTATTACTATAGCTTAGAATCTGCAATCTAAATTCATTCCAAACTAACATCAGGGTCATTTCAGTTCAAAATTAAATCATTGTTACATTCATTAACCATTCCGTAATGATCATATAGAACTGTATCCTAAAATATGAATCTAAAGTTTAAAGTGTAAGTCGATCATTATACTTGATTCTACAATATATGTAAAAAAATATAGAAATTTAGAGAATCGCTAAGGAAATTATTAAGGAAATTATATTAGATTAATTTTTCTATTTATAAGCTGAAAAGTGAAACTACAGCAGCGAACAAAATCATGAATCTTGGTCATCGAAAATTCATCCCAACATCTCATAATAATTTATCTTTTTGTCATAGTCATTTCAGCTGTCTTCCATGCATGAAATCAATCCGGTAAACAGCAGCTGTTTGCAGAACAAATAAACATATGATTCTCATTACAGCATACTCTACTGTAATGAAACCATATGTTTTCTTTACAGTCGAGTATGTTTCCTAGTTCCTAAATAGGAACAGTAAAACTACTACAAAAAACCACCTTCAGCGCTCCAGAGGTGGAAGTTTTGTCCACAAAATTCGTGATTCGGAATTCGTAAAATAGGTTATGTTTATAGAATGCATGTAGTAACGTCAGCACAAGCACGTAATGATTTCTATTTCTCAATTATTCTTCTTTAGATTATTATGACAAAAATAGTGTACGTTACTTGGACGTGAATCTTTTGCAGTGCGCGAATGAAATTCTAGTCTCCAATTCTGTTTCTCGACTAGAAACATCATTCTCGCCTGCAACAGGCCCCTTCCCATCCTTGTTACGTGAGATACTATTACAGTTCAAAGCTCTATCACTATAATCATATTTCCTATTCACCTGTTCCTATTTCCCTATTTACCCAGATGGCATTCAATGTGGGTCGCAACTGCACTATACATGGAGAATTGGCAGGACCACTATTTTGAAGTGTGAGGTAGAAATCTGCTAGGCTATACATTTCTACTTACAGTAGGAAACAGGCAGGCAGGCAGACAGTAGGAGAAGTAGACAGTAGTAGACAGGAGAAGGAGAAGAAACTACTGTGAAAAGTAGGCAGTAGTAGAAGTGGACAGTAGTACTGTCTCACAGTAGGAAACAGACAGGCAGACAGAATGGGGAATTGGCAGGAATACGATTTTGCAGTATGAGGTAGAAATCTGCTATGGATTTTTGCTTACAGTTGGAGACAGAAAGGCACAGAGAATGAAGCCTCGGTTCGCTTATTTGCTTTTCGGAGTCTAGCCTTTTTCAGGCAGCCGGTATTATTCATTTAGAGTTGTTGGAGCTGTCGAGTTGGAGACGTCGAAGGCGGCATTCCTTGGAGAATAGGGAACGTGCCCTGCATGAGGTGCACTGCGCCCATCATGCCGGATCTACGTGAGTCGACAACTGCCAACCGATTGACCCTTTGAACCGCTTCTAATGCTCTGCACTCGTTGCTCGATGGGTGGGACTCCAAAGTGCACCGATTGGGCAAAGCAGAAAGCCTGAATTAACATCAGCTAGTTAGAAACATGGATCTATGGTAGTTAGCGGAAATCATATATTTGCAGCGGTAAAAAAATCGTAAATCTACAGTAGCGAAGAAAATCATTAATGTAAACATTAGAATGTACAATGGAAGTCATGAATGTGCAGCCAGCAGAAAGCGTAAATCTACAGCATATTATTTGATAGGAAATATATTTGATTATATATTTGATATTTGATAATTTGATATATTATATATTTGATTAGGAAACAGCAAGCAGAAAGAGTAAATCTGCAGTAGCTAGTAGGAAGTATCGATCTAGAGCAGCAAACAGAGGCATGAATCTAACTGAGTGTTATAAATTATAATTATTTTGGCATTTGGAACATCCAAATTCAAAAGAATGGTTTGTATAAATATTTTTGGACAGAAAATTTTGTGGAAATCTAGAAGACATATCCTCATTTGGACTTTTAATGCTACCTAAATTTGGGAAAGAGATAGAACAAGGTATTCTTAGTTTTTCTCTCACAATCTGTGCTTCATTGTAAAAAAAGAATAAATCAAGAATAGTAAAAGAAATTGAGAATCTACAGGATCAAGAAGACAGCATGCATATTCCATCTTGAGATAGCGAAAAAATTATTGGGGACCTGACGGAATTTTATAATAAACATGAAAACCTTTAAAAATACAGGAAGGCACAGTGACAAAGCTGTACATAGTGATACTGCAGATAGTTGATCTATGAATGCAGTTTGAATAGTAATTTTTAGTCGAAAATCTGTGGCTGGTACAACAGTATGAGATGATGGCTAAATGACTTCTACTTTTAGTCCAGTCACTATATAAATTGGTGCATGCAATTTATATTGTAGTTCTGATTTTTTAATATATGATTTGTACCCAAAGAAGTCCAGAACCAATTTCTTCATGCAAAGTTTATTTGTGCTAGATACAGAGTGGCCCAAAAACATCGTATTTTCGGCTCATTTCCAGTTTTCAGCTATTTCTGCGAAATCTCGTAATCGAGCAGAAAAATTTGCTCTCGCTTTTTTTAGATTATGAAATTCTGAATAAAATGAGATCATTCAGAACTCTCTATCTCCAATGAGTATTGAGTTATGAGTTTTCGAAAAGAAGTGAAATTTGAAGAAAAAATTTTGATGAATTTTAGTATTTTATCAACAATATCTTCCGATTGTTACCATTTATAGATGTATAATTCAAAATCTCTCTGAGCGTATTTTTGTGCTCTACAATCGTAGATCACGTAGAGCGCTCTATCTCATATAGATTTCCAGTTACACCTGCCAACAATGCTGCTTGTATAGTGAAAAACACCTAATTTTCAGCTTCAACCATCATCACCAACTACATTGTCCTCACATTGATATTTCTCACAATGACATAAGTTCATGAGTTTGGTTTCACAAAAATGCTTGGAGCGATTGTGATTACTGGTGCAGACAAAAGTCAGAAAGAAAGAAGAGGTAATGGGCTGTTCGAAGAGTAAGGCAGTTTTAAAATTGAGAATTTACTGATATTTGATTACACTATGATGTGTGGTCGAAACAAGAAAAAGCTCATAAGTTTTTATCTCGCATATGCCAATGTACCTAGAATAGAAATGTATTCTAGGTACATTCTACTTAAAATACATAGGTAAAATGTATGAATATGTATAAAATAATGTATAAAATGTTATTTTACCATAAAAAGTAGAATACATAGGTACAATAACTAGAATGTATTGTAGGTACCGTGGCATAAGCTACTGGACACTTTGTATTTCTACTGGATTATTTTACATGTATTTCATAAGCCATTTATTTAATAGTTAGACAACAATTTCTTATTTTGTACTTGATTTACTAATAAATCTGTTATAAAACCATTTGAAACATACATTTTAAAAATCATTAACATAACTTCAAATTAACAAAAAAAAACATAACTTTAAAGTTAGTCACATCAGTTGGAATATGTCATAAACAATGTATCATTCACTAACCATTAAATTTCATAGTTAGACAACAATTTCTTATTTTGAACTTGTTTTACTAATAAACCCATTTGAAACATACATTTTAAGAATCATTAACATAACTTCAAATGATAAAGTTGGTCACATCAGTTGGAATAGTCCATAAACAATGTCTCATTCACGTCTTATGCCCACATCTAACTCACTTCCAATTTGATAACTCTAACCTATTTTACTCAACAACCAATAGTATCCAATTCTGGGAGCCTTAGGCGGGATGCACACCGGAGAAACGCATTTCGTGAAGCCCTCTTTCATGAAACTTGTTTCATGCAATCCGTTTCACTCGCGCATGCATACAAAAGAAACGTTCCCTGCTTAATCTTATCAGTCGATTGCGAGCAACTTTCGTTTCACGTTTCCTGAAACTTTTTTCACGAAACGCGTTTCTCTGGTGTGCATCCCGCCTTATCCATAACACCGTATTACCTATCATTGTTTCTCTACAGCTAGAAAAATCAGCATGTCCTCAGCAACCTACAATGTACGGTAAATAATAGATTTCGTTATCGGCATTTCCTCAGCAACCAACAATATACGGTACATAATAAATTTCGTTATCAAATTATGGATAAGTCGATTTGTGAAGATTACATTGCAGTGGCTAGGGGGGATTTTGAAGCAACAGTAACGTGTCGCAACAGCTGATAAGAATAATTCAATTACTGACACTATCGATGGGCCAAGACTCGAATGGAGTTTGGAGAGATCTGTCGGGACGGATTTGGCAGATTGGAGAGGATTGGCAGGATCGTTTAGGCCCAGCGCTCCAGTCTCGAGCCGATAAGCCTGACGAGAACGCCAAGGCGACTCTGCCGCTCTCACTGACTGACTGGCCTTCGCTAATCCCAACCTCCACTCCAGATACTAGTCATTCACAACTCCAGCTTTAGCCAGGATTACTTCCCAAGGCTGACGGCATCTAGACCAGTTTCGGGCCAGAATTTTTACAACATTCAACCATAAATATAATTTGGGTAACTTGAATCCAAAAGAAATCTTGAACATTACAGTTGTGTTGTGTGTGAAGTGGTTGACAAATTCAATTTGTGTTTACAGAAATCTTGAAGTCTGTACTTTCCGATATAGAATCATATAGATTCATGTGAATAGTGAGTAGGTTTTTGATTTTGTATTCACATTTTTTTCAAAAGTTTCTAATTTATTGTGATACATTCCGTGATTCATTTAGAGTATAACATCAACCTTCAAAAGTATCAAATAATTATTCCTGGACCGAAAATCAAGTGACAAAGCAGTGTGTGATTACATAACCTTAACTTTTGGACAACATTAACATTTTATCAAAATTTTTGGAGAGAGATAGTACAGGCTCAGCCTAGTTTTTCCTCCAATGTCATAATTGTATTATGATTATAGTGTTTTATACAATAAATGAATGAATGAATGAATGTGCACTCCAATAGGGCTTATGCCTAGGTGTGCCCATCTTTATTTCGCTTTATGTTTCTCTTTTCCCAATCAGTTCAATCATTCAGTACTTATAAGAAAAACTTATTTTTATGATATTTTTCAACAGCCAACAAATTTAGACTTGTTTCAAACAAAACTTTCAATGATTTTTCATAGTACAGCAACAAAGTACGTACACAATTCTCTATAAATTATCGACAAAAGATTGTATATTTTTGCATGAATCTGGAATCACATTACTCCATTTATTAGAATATTGATCATTGTACGAAGAGTTAGGTATTGCTGTGCCAGTATATGAGACTAAGCTATTTTTTCGAACGAAAACGAATATGACTGGTATTAGAACTGAATATATTTCGTGTCATGTCAAGCCACGCAACACCGGAAAAGTAGTTTCATAATAATATTGTGAGCCTAACCCCTAATGAAAAGTGTCAATCATTCTTGTGTATTCTCATTTTATTCCAGGTTTTCCAGGGGGGCAGGAGGTGTGTGGATAGCCTGCAAGGTGCATGGAAAACAAATCTGCGCCCAACGAGAAATTGGAGTTTGGTGAAGGGTGGGAGAGTATTGCGTGCTACGCTCAACGATAGTTCTAGAGTAAAAATCTCAAATAAATGTCAAAGACAGGCCTGGGCCGATCACTAGTGACCGGTCACGAAAGAATTCCTAATGGTTTACTGCTTCTGCATGCCAAACATTCTTTGAAGAAGTGAAAAATTAACCGCTCCTAGTTGTGTTTAACGACTTCCGTTACAGGTGTACAATCTGGCGTACTTTTATTTTCATTTTCTTTCGAAAAACTTGACATGACTGCAATTGAAACTGCCTGACAAATTCATTTCAACTATAGTCTCTATAGTCTCTGTAATTTCAACGCACATGAACTGCACTCTATACTTTGCAGTAAGTGATTTCTTGAAGTTAATGACTTTTCTGGTTCATTAGGAGGAGTTCGTGCTGCAAAACCTGGTATTAGATTTGCTACCGATATACGTGCTTAGCATTTTGCTTATATTTGTTTAGCGGTCTTTAATGAACAACTGCAGCTCTAAACTGACAATCATGAACCCGTCGCAATCATGGTGCAACCAAAAGTAAAGAGTGAAAAGTGATTTATTGACATGACAAGTCAAATCTCGCATCAAAACTTCCGAAAACTTATCATCGCATTCAACAATTTGTTTCTTGTAAAACTTGATATTAATTTCATGACAGGATGATGAAGTATAAAGGTGAATATTATCATGAGTTTATCAATATTATTTATTTTTATTTTCAACATCAATATTATGAGTTTATTCAATATTATTATATTATTATTCTTTCTTTTCTTTAACAATATTGCAATAATTGTAAGTTACTTTGTTCATTATTTTTTCCATTGTATAATAATCTTTTATTGTTGTATTTGTGAAGGAGACATATTAGGGGTAACCTGTTGTCTCCATAAATAAATAAATAGATAAATAAATAAATAAATAAATAAATATATGAATAAATAAATATTCATTACACCTCAAGGTATCCATGTACCTAGAGGAGTTCAGTTAATTTATGAATATCGGGGCACCGAGCTTCGCTCGTTATTTATTTATTGATAACCAGAACTCAATTCTTTAAAATGATTAGGTAAGGACTAACTGCCCAAAACTGATTCTTCCCCGAATTTTGATTTATACACTATAAATATTCCAGTAGATAATGTTCCATACACTTGAATTCAGGTCAAATTTTCAGTTCAAACATTTGAAAACAGAAACGTTCTAATTTATATTGTTTGCAAACCAAATTGAATAACAAAAAACACTCACTAAACACTTAAAACTGTAAAATAATGATTAACTTAGAAAATTATGATATACTTCAATTTATAATGATATACCATCGTTTATATAAAACAAGCCAACAAGAGATGATTATTAGAAATGTTGGGATGATAAAGAATTGAATGACTGTCTGAGCATAGATAACTAGTTCATGGAAACGAATCAGATTATTTTGATCATATTTCTTGTGAGATACGGTAAGCTGTTGATTATACAGCTGATCTCCCACGCAGGCACACGCATCTTCTGTTATCGACAGACGACGACATTATCATCTGTTTTTTCAAGGATGAATAATTGTTATCCTTTTCATGCCCTTCAGCGAGTTTTCTCAAGGATGAGACCTAGTGCAATCGAATTTTTATATCATAAAACTACTATGTTCCAAATTTCGTGGAAATCGTTAGAGCCGTTTTCAAGATCCTTTGAACATATTAATATATAACCCCCATATATAGCCAAATTTATAAATACAGTGACACAGAAATAACGGGAACATTAATTTGAAAACGCTATAAAACATTAGTGGGAAGGGCAAAAATGATTTTATTCAAACTAATGTAAAGTTCAAGATTTTCCATTTGAGAATTATTAATAACATCATCACTTTTTGACAATTACTTCTTAACCAGATATAAAATATATACAGAAATTGCTCGCTTAATATAATAGGATGATATAATATGTGATTAATGCATATTTTGATTGCATGAAGAGGAAATTCTTTTCTCTTATACTTTTTAAGTATTGTATTCTTTTAAGTATTTTGTATTCTCAAATACTTTTCAACGTTTATATTAAACAAGGCAACAAGAGATTATTGTTAGAAATCTTGAGATAATAAAAAATTGAATGCCTGTCTGAGCATAGAGAACTAGTTCAGTTTATTCGTGGCATGAATCCTATTCAACCAATACTCCCGCTTCGAAATAGATCTCACTATAGCTTTTTCCAGCAAAGTTTGAGCCGCACACCAGTATGAACTGGAACACGAAAGATTTGTGCGAGAGTGGGAAAAGGAGACGACGTTCATTAAGGAGGCGGACGGACGGACGAAAGACGGCCCGAATGTGGAAAGTTTGGTCCTAGAGGTCATCAGGAAGTCGGTCTGTGCTCCCCCGGGAGACGAGTCGAATCCAAGTTCTAGCGTCCGTGGTCGGCAGAGCATAGAGACAACATTCGTGTTGGTACTTTGTCTTTTAGCAAACAGCGACGACTCTGTCAATACTTCAACTTCGTCTCGGCACAAGACTGTACACCCACCACACACACTTTGGTCTGGATTCTCTTCTCCAACTCATGATAAGCTGAACTAGTTTATCTATGCTCGGAAATACATTCCTCATTATCAACACTTGTCTCCCATTCTCATACATAGATTAATTCTTCAAAAATGACTGACCTTTTGATATTATTCACATGCTAAGAAATTGAAAGATTAGAGAAAATTTTTTCAAGTGTGTAATGTGTGGATAAAGTGTGTCTAAAATATAAAGTTGTAGGATAGCTATAGGAACAATTATTATTAGATTATACTGACATGTCACCTGTCATTTGAAACTCAAATTTTGCTTTCTTGTGATACATGTGAATAAAAAAATATAAATAAAGTAAATATACATTCCAATTTACGTCAGTGTAGTTTTGTTTTGTTATCGCTTGTTGACTTATGTCATCATTTTAGGGCGTGAGAACTGGCGTATCTGACTCACTAGTTGTTTCTTTCTCACTTTATTATTGAGAGAGAAAGTTATGCATATTATTACTAGTAGTTCTGTGAACAGTAGACCTCACGCTGTATTCTCATCCACAAGTACCTGATTGAAACTATAGACCTTATGGAAATAAGGCAATAGACTGGCTTCTCCACACATCTGTGTAATCACTTGTCAGCTGATTTATGATGAATAATTCTATTGTCTGATTTTTACTCTTATATTGGCGTATGGGGGAGGCTCCTTTTTACTTTTATATTATCCTTGAAATGCAAAATTTCCAAAAACCTTGTATATACGTCGACGCGCAATCAAAAAAGGAACATACCTGTCAAATTTCATGAAAATCTATTACCGCGTTTCGCCGTAAATGCGCAACATATAAACATTTAAACATTTAAATATTCAAACATTCAAACATTAAGAGAAATGCCAAATCGTCGACTTGAATCTTAGACCTCACTTCGATCGGTCAATTAGTTTCTCTATGCTCAGAAATTTATTTATTTATTCTTTTTTACAATGAAGCACAGATTGGAAGAGAAAAACTAAGAATACCTTGTACTATTTCTCTCCCAAAATTTAGGTAACAATTTATGAATGAAAAATACATTCAAGTCATACATTCCTCCTAATCAACACTTGTCTCACATTCTCATATATATATATATATATAAAAATTAATTCTGTAAAAATGACTGACAATTTATATTATTTACAAGCTCAGAAAATGAAAAAATTAGACAAAATTTTATGTAGTGTGTGATGGTAATATACACATTAGAATTTACGTCAGTGTAGTTTTGTTTTGCTATCGCTTGTTGACTTATGTCATCATTTTAGGGTGTGAAAAATTTTATTTACAAGCTCAGAAATTGAAAAAATAGACAACATTTTATAAAGTGTGTAATGGTAATACTGTACATACATTACAATTTACGTCAGTGTAGTTTTGTTTTGTTATCGCTTGTTGACTTATGTCATCATTCTAGGGTGTGAGATCTGACTCACTAGTTGTCTTCTTTCTCATTTAATTATTGAGAGAGAGTTATGCATATTATCATTCTAAATTTTTACTGCCAACATTAAGTGGAGAATTTTTACTGCATAACGTAACAAGTGGAGGAAACATATAACCTATTTTCTAGACTATTTAAATAAATAAAAATTCTGGGGAGGAACAGTTTTGGGCTGTGCCTGTTGATCCTCCACCAAATTATTTTAAAAAATAATTGTGCGTCATTGAATCAATAAAAGAATCAAAACCAAATCTGAAAATCTTGGGGGTCTGGGACCAGATTTTCGAGTGAAAAAAGCAATATCAGTATCGATATTCATGGGTCTCACGATTGACATATTGACTCTTTTTTGTTTTGGCATAGGTCTACGTATAACTTTCAAGTGAGCACAGTTTTTCACAGGAACAGTTATGGGATGTGCCTGTTGATCCTCCACCAAATTATTTTAAAAAAATGATTGTGTATCATTGAATCAAATTCAAATCTAAAAATCTTGGGGGTCTGGGACCAGATTTTCGAGTGAGAAAGCAATGTCAGTATAGATCTCACGATTGACGTATTGACTTATTTTTGTTTTGGCATATGCCTATCAATAACTTTCAAGCGACCACAATTTTTCGGTGAGAGGTGAGATGTTTTGGAACTTCCCTCAATCCATGAAGGCTACATTGAGAGTGGTTAGTCTAAATACAATTGATCATCACCAATATAGATTGTACAATATAGCTTGATCAAGTTTTGAGGGTAGTGATTTGAGTAATTTGATTCAAACTTTCGAAAATTAAGTACGAATATTAATTTATGACTATCCAAGAATAATTGATTTGATTCAATTTAGAAGTATTTTTTTAATTTAAAAATGATTTTTATATGTTTCGAATTGTAAATTGAAGAATGTTGACACATAAAATTGCGTACAGATTTACGCGCCGCGAACATGAGCAATTCACTTTTAATCAGCTGATGCCAAGCTTTTTATATCTGTATCTTACCGTTTCTGTAAAAATACAGATATAGTCAGCTGATTGAAAGTGAATTGCTCAAGTTCGCGGCGCGTATTTCTGTACGCACCTTAACCTAGCCACATTTGGACTGATGTATAAATTAGAATTGGAACCGTTTTGGGCTTATAAGCCTGTGCTACTTTTCTGTAAGTTGGGTAATTCTGAATGATTAAATAAATAAATAATTTTGCAACCTTCATGAGATAAACATAATCTAGATATCTCTGCAAATTACAACATTACATACGAGCTTTTGTAAGCTTTATGAGACTGGAAGATTCTAACTTACATTCTACTTCAAAGAATATCATGCCTAAATTTAAATGATATCCAATGTGAGGCTAGACATTAAGAAACTGTACGATTCTAACTTACACGCACTACAACAAGGTATCTCACGCCTTAATCTGAATGATTTTCAATGCGAGGCTATAGTGAGGTCCACTCTATAATGACAGTAGTTGTTCAACTTTGGAATTGCTATCCTTGTCTATCATTCGACAAAGCCGGTGGTACTATCCTTTTCTAGCTCCACAACGATGCCAATTATGTTTTTGACAGTTTAGAAATATAATTAATTAATGCAGAGAATCGGCATCGCTATTCTCCTATCTTTATCCACTGCCATTATAACGTGGACCTCACTATAGACATTATGAAACTGGACGATTCTTACATTCTACATCAAAGTACCACACGCCTGAATTTACATAATTTCCAATGGAAGGCTAGACATACTCTAGTGTACATGCAGTGAATAGAATATGTTATCGGTATTATAAATATTTCAAAGGTCTTCCCGTATAACAAGCTTATGCTAGCCCTAATTCCTACATCAAAGCGGTATGCTTTGTGGAAGTTTGCACGAGTTGAAGTCCAGAGATAAGCGTCACGCTGATAGTTGACTGCTGCTGCCAAACTCCACCGAACTGAATCAAGGGACCGCTTTGAAGCTGCACGCCCACACATTAGAATGCTGCACGCGAAATTACTGAGCAAAGCAATAAACATTGGTGTTGATATTGCACTGTGCGGAATTTAAAAGTAAATAGCAATATGAATGATATCAAGTTGTGATGATTTTGATAGAACTAAGAAATAACTGATAATTTTATTCAATTTTTTCAGCATCAAGATACTTTGAAATTCCAGTAAAAATGAAAATCTTCCAGTGTGAATACACAGTGAGAAATTTTACAAAAAGTCAGAGGATTGGAAAGTCCATCTTTACCAGCTTTTATTGGGAGAACATTATTTTTTCGCCACACTTGGATGTAATGAGCTGGTTTACGTGCGTCATATGGAGGCCGAAAGTGATTGTTTTCCGACCAGGCCGGTAAAACTTTACGGCCCTAGGGCTGTAAAATGACCTTGAATAACAGCTGATCGTGTCCGATCTCACAAAAATCATAGAGATAATCTCATAACGACTGTAATAATCTATATAATTATGTATCGTGAATCGCGGTATCATGTCTATAATATATTTTATGAATTACTGTTTCATTATTTAATATTTATTATTGTGTTTTTGATATCAAACAATAGAATATGATGATATCTCCATAGCCTCAACAATATAATGTTGGCTGCATTGTCCATTGTCAGAAAGGTAAGTATCGCAAGTCTTTAAAAGTGAAGAATCGAATTTGAAATCAAAGTACAATAATTGCATCAATATTTAAAAGTGAGGTAGAGTAATAATTGTTTCTTTTTTATTATCGAATTCCACTTCTTAATGCAATACAATCAACAATAATAATAGGAAAATACAGCAGAGATCTAAAGTTTAAGGTAAGCCTACTGGTGAAACTCAGCCTTGACTGAAAAATTCCTAGTAATTTTTCCGTAATTCATTATTAAAACTTTTAGATAATTTTTCTTCAATATCAAACCATATAGAGAAAACATTAGGCCCACTCAAGATTGAATCTTCGAATGTTTTCTCTATGATTTAACTATTTTCAGAGCAATATTTTGT
Organism: Nilaparvata lugens; assembly: GCF_014356525.2. Lineage (NCBI taxonomy): Eukaryota > Metazoa > Arthropoda > Insecta > Hemiptera > Delphacidae > Nilaparvata > Nilaparvata lugens. The sequence goes on from NC_052506.1 coordinate 10,662,815, forward strand.
TGCGAAAATGCCGGCAAACCGGCTTCAAGTTTGCCGCTATAGGCTACACTATATTATAGTAGCCTACATACGTTACCTGACTTACAGGCCTCTTCGATCAAAAATATGCAATGCAATGGCCGAGAGCGTAAAGGCGTAATACATCAGAACTCAAAGCTCAGTGAATTACAAGCATGATCTAGGTTTGAACCTCGGTCAGTGACATTTTTTTTTGTCAATGAATTTCGACTTTTATTAGCTATTTTTTATATTAGTTACTGTAATTTAAATTTCAATCAATTTTTTAGATATATTTTGAGACAAAACTGTGAAATATGCAATTATATTAATTTTTTAATCACATTATTTCAAAATAGTAATGAAAATTCTATTCATCCACCTATCCATGAGATATTGCACCAGGTGCAAAGCACGAGCTATAAAAATTCAAACAATTATTCGAAATATTAATAGTATAAAAATATTGTCACTATTGTAAATTATTAATTGGTAATATTGAAATTAATTGACAGTGAAAGTTGTCATAACCAAGATTCAAACTATCAAAATAGGCTGTTTGAATTTTATTTATTTTTTAATCTCTTATATATTGGGAAGTTCTTTTTTGGTGTGGCGAAAAAAAGCGTTCGCACCATGGGCAAAAATGTATTTCCGGCTCTCAATCTTTTCTAGTCCTCGGCCTACGGCCTCGGACTTAAAAACCGATTTCGAGCCGGAAATATCTAATTTTCGGCCCTAGGTGCGAAATATACTATTACAGACGTTTCATATCATGTATAGTGAATTCACATTGCTTTCGAATGATAGTTTGTTCTATCGCGTTATACAGAGTGTTTCAGAAGTAGTCTCGAACATTTTAGGGTATTGTTCCTGAATGATAGGCGACTACAAATGTCAGTCAAATGCATGCAGTACAAAAATACTTAATTTCTCTGTTATTCTCTGACCAATCTTGATAAATGAGGTGTCCATGGAATCTTGATAAAATTTGCCACTTTTTTGTCTTCAGTAAATTTTCTGTATAGTGAACGGTTTTCTTGAATTTGCAATCAAAAATATATAATGGCCAACATTTTGAAAATTTAAATAGGAATTCTTCTATTTTGATTATTATTTTGTTATGATCTCCTATCATTTAAAGTTAAGTCTTTATAGCATAAATATTAATGCCAAAATTCAGATCAATACATCATTTGGTTCTTGAGATAAAAGTTCTTAAGTGAAAAAAACGACATGGATAACCGCTGAATCTTGGACACTTCAAATACGACATTTGTAGTCTCCTATCATTCAGGAACAATACCCTAAAATGTTCGACACTACTTCTGAAACACCCTGTATTCTGTTCGACTCAGTTTTATGGTTGAGATGGCAATTTATTCCATTTTTCATAAGAATGTGTCCTCATAATTATGGTTCGACTCCATATTTCGCCAACTGTGTACAATGGGAAAAAACAATACTTGTTAATTTTATGGAATAATACCATTATACCAAATAATACCATTAAATCAAGTACATAATGATACTTGATATCATTATGATTGTAATTGCCAATGACAGGACGTACAAAATGAATAATACTTTTTTTCATTTTCATTTTTTCATCCGACTGACCACCTACGAAAGGGGTATACGGATTTGTCAAATTATATTATAAGTCGTCAATCTTTGCATTACTACTCAAAGTACATACTATTCAATTACATACTACACAATTACATACTACTCCAGTACAATTGGAATGAAAGTTTTTTCCCCAACTCAAATCAACTTGATGCAAACATCAATTTCGTTCCGTAAGATTGAATTATCGTCTACTAGTAACACCTAGGTGACAACATGAAATGTTGTGAACAAGTCATTTCCCATCCACACAATCGGTGCCCGTGCACTGCATACGAATCGTCCACTTGACAGCTTTCGTCAGAAAGTCATACATACAAAACTTCATAATTCCATAATGTAGTTTGAAGTTGATCTTTGAGTTGGTGTGTAAATTTTATGGAGCAAGCACAAACGAACGGACAGCCAATTATAGTGATTTGTTAGGGCTGGACTGACGCATGATCGCGCATCGGTGTGACGCGTTTCCGGCGCACGTTTGACCTCGCCTGACGCCTGACTGCACAGCCAGCAGGTAGGCCCACTACGCCCGCCCAATTAGGCGCGTCGAACGAACGAACCATCCAACTCATTCGTCAGTTAATTCAATTGAGCAATTAGCAACGTGCTACGTGACGCGCCCAGGTGCTAACTACTCGCTGCTCGCCTCTCTCACTCAATCACACCCTCTCTCACTCGCTCCCTGGCCAACAAAAGCTACATGAGTGTTGTACACACTTGACTTGAAGTAGTCAACTCGGATCGGCGAAAATCTGTACTGAAACACATGAAGCTCATCGATGGTATCACAAAATTCGCCATCTGTTAAACGTGTACAACCAATACCTACTATTACTAGTAACAAAAAACCTTATTTATAACCAATTCCTCATAGACTTTAAAATTAGTAGAAAAACTTGATTAGAAATAAAAACCTGGACATACAGTAACTTTTTCTTCCATATCGACGTATGAATCTCAAGATTTCCGCTCAAACTACTACTGTTTGCAAGGCCAATTCTTTTAGGTACATTTGTTGAAAGTGGACTCGCTTACACTTTTTTCTTTTTTTCCAACTTTCTTCTCCAATACTACACTTTTCTTCTTCTCTTCACCCTTCTTCCCTTACTTTTATACCCTCTACCTGCCTATTACATGGGAAACCATAGTTGGCAGGTATTTTTCCTCCTTTCTTTCTTTTCAGCACACCCCGCCATGAAGCCTGTTTTTGTATTTTATTAGCTTTATTTTTTATTGTGATTTGTTCTGATTTCTTCTGTGTATATTGTATTGTGTTGATTTGAATAAAATTATTGATTTTATTATTGAATACTAGTACTAATACTAGTAATAGTAGGTATTGGTGGAACTGATGATGATGATAATAATATTCGCTAATTCTGAATGATGATTCATATACTTTTTCACAGATTATATTGATGATTATTGGATGATTTGCATTTCAGTAATAATGCAGTATTCTTTTTAAGAACTGAAATGATTACTTTATGAAGACTTCAATGAGTAGCCCAATATGACTGAAATTATAGCCACTCTGTTATGATGAAATGCTCATTTTATGAAGACTTTCTATGACTAAAATGAAGAAATTAAGGAATAGCCAATGTGTGATGATGAAATGATAGATAAAATGGGCAGCATTTTTGTATTGACAACAAAAATCCTATGTTGAGACATTAAGTCTGAATTTCTAATATGTTTCAATGGAGGAATTCAACATACAATAGGAAAAAAGTACTGGACAAAGTGTATTGAAAGAGCAATTAATTGAATTGGAAAATTGATAAGCAGTTGAATTGAAAGAACAGCAGAGGAAAATGAATTGGAAAAGAACTCAACATATAGTAGTAAATAGGTACTGGACAAAGACTTTGTCTTTGACTTTAACTTTAGTGTATTGAAACAGCAATGTTGTTAAATTGGAAAATTGGTGAGAGATAACAGTGATCACTCAAGCCGGGGCCAACTTTTCATGCAGCATTCCCACTCCGATCCGATCACGAATGACAACGGCCTAGAATGGTGCATGCCACACATGTCCGTCATGTGATATGAACCCCCCACCACCCCTCCGCACCACAGAAATATCGGGCATGAGTAGGATCGCAACGCTGCATGACAGGTGTGCCTGGGCTTTACTCGTTCACGAGACACAACTCTACAAAATGTATCCTACGGAAGAAGTGAATACTTGTATGAAAGTCAAGAAATTTATTCCGACTATTCTTAATCGATTGAGTTTTATGTTTTAATACCATACATTGAATGCTATTCAATCACAGGATCGACCTGATATGTCACAGGTCTATTGTGACTATTAAGCCGTGTCCGCACAGAACAAATGTTCGACATAAATGTTAAGGTGCGTACAGATATACGCGCCGCGAACATGAGCAATTCACTTTTAATCAGCTGATGCCAAGCTTTTTATATCTGTATCTTACCGTTTCTGTAAAAATACAGATATAATCAGCAAAAATGTTAGTAGAATCAATCATAACAGGATATTTTATAGAAAATATTTATTGAATACTCCTGCTAAAATAGAATTCATGAAATTGTAATCATGGACAATGTAGAAACTAGAATTGTCGGATTGAATCCGATAAATCACTCATATACTACTTTTAAATTACCAAACATCACTTATTTTACCAAATTACAAATAGTTTTGACAATAATTGAAAAAACTGTAGTGTGTTGGTTTCAACAAGAAACTGCAGACCTGTGTAAAAGTGTAATAAAAGTGGAGGTAGGTAAAGAAACAAAACCGTGTTTTTCAATCATGGAAAAATTGTACAATATTAATATTCTCAGTCAACAAATTTTATCAAGTGGTTCTGACAAGTTTTCAACTCACGGAAAAAATACTGTTGATTTTTCGTTATTTTTTAAATATTCAATAAAAACATTAATAACAATTGTGTATTTTAACAATGGAAACATTGATTGATTGATTGATTGAGTACTTTATTTATGTAGATTACAATATATACTGGCTTACACACCTATATACAATAGCTTACAATACGGCAAAGTTATAGATGATTTTGCATAATATAGACTAAGAAAATAACTATTGAACTGTATATGATATGAAAAAGCAATTTGTAATATAATAACTATAGATAATAATCATATTGTTATGCATCTACATGAATTGGCGGAGCTTTGGACATATCAATGTCCATTCTTTGGGAAGAATATTAAAAATATCCTCCCCACTAACTCTCTACCAAAACATTATTTATATTAAAAGAATATTACCACATAACAATAATAGCTTATATCAAGAGAGTAACGTTGTCGGCTCCTTGTACGGAATAAATTATGTTAGATAGTCAGATAGATAGATTTTAACATCAAAATGAACTTTATTCCGAAGTGAAAAGTGTAAATTTAAAGTATTGTGCTCACTATAACCTTAGTGTCCGGTTTCCCATTAGGGAACTTTGGACTATATACGGCGAGGTGGAACTACCCTTGCGTCTCCCCCCCCCACCATTCAAAGCCATACGCTAGTAATAATAATAATAGATAGATAGATTTATTTATTTTAATATCGGACCGTACAGTGGTTATCATGTAGCGAATAGGGAATACTTGCCAATTCAAGGTCTTATTGAAAATAATGATTCCATTAGTAGAATAACTTCAAGGTCTTGAAGTCTGCAGGTTAAAGTTTGTCGTTGGCGAATTCATGAGGCTTTGATATTGAAGCCGTCGGTCGCTGGCTCACTGGGCGGCCACTTTTTGCTGGCTGCGGCTTTTAATAATTTCAGCCAGCAAAAAAGGCGCAAGAAAGGTGTGAATGAAGAGGTTAGCCGTCACCGCGTTTCATTTTTCCTCTTGCCGGTTTTATCTTCTCATCTCGTCCTTTTACCCAACGAAGAACATGTTGGCGGGATTATTCTGAGCCGTCCATTGTTGGCACTAACTTAATCAAGTCTTCTCTATTCGTCAGCTGTGTGTGGCTCCCTGCTCGCATCTCGCGTCTTGCTTGCACTTCTTGCCATCGAATGCATCATTAATATGCTGGCTTGTTTCGAACATCTTCCATCTTTCTCAAACAAAATACTGTTCGGTCCGCTGGAAAGGGAGACAACGCAACTGGCTCTTCAAACATGTAAATCATATGTTTTGTGTTGATTCACAATAGGAGGCTCTTCCGCGTTCGCCTGTTGAAATCGATTGAACCAGAGTTGTGCACAGTTCTTCCATAATCCCTTGTTATTCATGAGGATGACAAATGAAATAAACTCGAGCCTTTCATTATATGATGTCATTGTTATCTTAACTAGTTTAACCATATATACAGCGTGGGTGAAAAGTCCGAGAACGGCTTAATATCTCATACACAAAGATAATTAAAGTGTTTACAAGTTTGTGTTTCTTGGATGGTTCCAAATTTTCTTAAATAGCTCAAAATTATTCGTTAAAAGTGGTAATTGAGTGGAATATTTCTAATTAATTTATTAATTCGAACCATCTAAAATTCAAAATTTATAGTTTTAATGTCTATTTCGGACTAAAATTTCATAAAAATTGTACAGGTGAAATTCTAACCTTATCTTGGACTTTCTCACTTATAAATTTGGAAGAAAAATAGCACAAGGATTACCTTATTATTTTATCTTTCAATGTTATTACATTAGTGTCATTAGTAGACTGATATAGATAGTTCAGACTGGTTTTTTTGCGCAATCCCCGAGAAATAAAGAAAAATTTTTGCGCAAATACATAATACAATAATGTAGATGACCTGTATCTAGTATGTCCAATAATTCGAAAATCTCATATAAAATTGGAAAATGTACATTTTCTGTTTTTGTTAACGCTTGATCAACATCATCGCCTTGGAATCCTGTTGAAAATTTAATATTTTTTGCAATAGAATCAAATTCATTGAATGAAATTGACATCAAGAGGCGAGATAATTTTTTGAATTTAGCAAAGCTAAAACACTGCATGACCTCGATTATGTTATGAACAATAAAATTGATAAGGAAGGAATGTGCACTTAGCTGTAACAGAGTTGGCTCTGAGGGGGCGTATCTCTTGATAAGGTAGATTCCTTAGCTGTAACAGTTGTGTCTGAGGGGGCGTTTCTCGCGTGCTCACTCAATCAAGTCTACACTGATACTAAACCAAAATGTTCGAGGAAATATCTGAATTAAAAAATTTCACTACAACAATACATCATAACTTCATATTCAATTTTAATCAATTTATCTACAGACAAATTGTGTGGACGGTAATAGCACAAATAGTCTTTTATATCGTTCAAATTAACTGTGCTTAGAAAAATAGCCTTTAATTGTTTCGCCAAACTATAATTTTCACTAGATGATTTCTGAATTGCACTTTCACACTCATCATACCAGTCTATGCAGTTTTTTAACCTCACTTCCAACTGGTGGTCAGCAGCTAACCACTTTGCCGGATCCATCGTTGTCGAGTAGTAAAACTATGTGTAGGCTGGCACTATTATAGAGTAATTAAACGGTCTTTCTTCATTAATAATTGTAGACAGACAACACGTGCGAGCTTTATGCAGTCTCAGTGCATGCGAGCAATAAACACACTGTAATTCCTTTCCGTTGTAGAAGAATCCATATCGTGCAAAGTTTCTTTTCTGAGCATTCGTATACATAGGCGCCAATTTCATACTTTTCATACGAGTATTCTTGCACAAGAAATTATTTGTTTGATACATATTTTTAAACAGCAGAGAATTATAATGTTGGGCACTGTACAACGCACACCTTCCATCGGGTCTATACTTATGTATCTTACATGCATCATAACACCACGAAGTGGTGAAAAAGCTGAAATCGGGCTTGAGAAAGTCCTCCGGTATGCATTGTACGTTAGAATGCAATCTTCTCAAAAACTTTGCTTTCTCAGTTCCTTTTGTAAAAATTTTTTCATAACCTGCGAGGTATTCACGGATAATTGTCTCATTCCATTCCAAATCTCCATCTTCCCATTTTATTTTATGATAGTTACGTTCCAGCCATGTTACGTCGTTAAACAATTTTGTAGTCAATTCCATCTTTGGAAATGGTGATTTGAAATGAAATACAACATAATTATTGCTCTCATCGACAATGGCAAGTTCTTTCACAATAATTTGATTACAAGTTTGTTTAAACCAGTGAAGATCAACCGTAGCAATTTTCGTAGGTGTCTGCTTTTGCACTCCTTTCTGTTCCTCTTCCTTCTCCTTTAATCCTATTTTTCCTCAGATTCTTGTGATTCTCTCAGATGTCCTCACTCTCCTTCCCCTAATTTTATCTCTTGCCTCTTCCTTATTGTGTCCTCTGTCACACATTCTATATTAAGGCTGTGCAAAGGCTAAAAATGAAATTTCTACTCGTGATACTTTTCAAAGTTTTTCGATTTGTATATCATCAAGCTATCAAAATGAAAAAGTTTTCTCAGGAAAACATTATTTTTCTGATCATTACTTTTCGAGATGTGAGCGCCCAAAGTTTAAATTTTCGGGAGAGAACATATCAAATTCGGTAAGAGATAAATCCATGAGATTTAGAGGATAGATTTTTCATGGTATTGTTGATCTAGTAAAACAAAAACTTTCTCAAAATAGCAATTTTTGAGATAGTTATTCAATTTACAAGAAAAACTTTCAGTTGAGTTATTTTTGGTAAATTGAATAACTTTTTCAAAAATGGATATTTCCAGAAAATTTTTATTTTACTAGATCAACAATACCATGAAAAATCTATCCTCTGAATCTCATGGATTTATCTCTTACCCAATTTGAAATGTTCTGTCCCAAAAAATCCAAACTTCAGTTGCTCATGTCTCAAAAAGGAATGATAGGAAAAAAATGTTTTCCCAAGAAAACTTCTTCATTTTGATAGCTTGATGATATACTAATCGAAAAACTTTGAAAAATGTCATGAGTAGAAAGTTTATTTTTAGCCTTTGCACAGAATTGTCACTGTATCTCATCGTTTCATCTCTGTCACTTTTGATCATATTGTAATTACTTGGATTACATCCTTTCAAAGATACTTATAAATACTGTGATATGTTCTACTTGAAATCGCGGACGACCCAGAAAAAAGTTGGTTGATTTTAGAGGCATAGAGGTTCAGAACAGGTAGTATGCCAAGACCCGAGAACTGCAATATCTGGGCCACATCATGAGGAACGACTCCAGGTACTTTTCACTCCAGACAATAGTCCAAGGAAAAATCGATGGAAAAAGAGGTCCTGGAAGGAGAAGAATATCTTGGCTGCATAACCTTAGAAAGTGGACGGGAAAAACATCAGCTGAACTCTTCCGCATGACTGTGGACAAAATTAGGCTGACATGCTGGTTGCCAACATCCGTAACGGATAGAAATCACAAGAAGAAGAAGTATGCCTCACCCGTGAAAGGAAAAAGATGGGAACAAGATAATTTTTTTTAAAGATTTTTTTTCCTATTCATTTTTCTTTATTCCATATATTATCATTTTTGAAATAAATATATATATATATATTTTGTTTCTCTTCGTCCTGCGTGATGAATAATAGATTATTATAATTATTAATACTAGATTAATCTTTCATATATTTTCCTTGTTGAATTTTTATCTGCCAGCTTTCTCTGTCTCTGTTTTGTTCCGTTTCTAACTGCATTGCTCTCAACTGTACTCCATCATGCGGACGTGATTTTATCACTTGCATGGTTGACTATTTCCACATATTCTTCATTTATAGCTGTATAGTGTAGGCAAGAATGGAGATTTATCAGTATTATTATTTATTTTTTAATATTTAAGTGATGAATTCCTTTATGTATTATGCTCCATTATTATGTGTCATTATCATTATTTTAGTATTATCAAGTAGTTGGTTATTTTCTTACACTTGCACAAGTTGTTTGTTTATTTGTTCTTTTCTTGTGGAAATAAATATATTATTATTTTATTTATTTTATTATTTATAATTTCGATTGAATCAGGACAATCACTCTATATTTTGTCATCTTTTATCTTATACTTTTGAAGTGTCATATTTATTTTGTCCAAGTTTATTTAACTTTTGTAACTCGTTTTTTAGTAATCGGGCACCCGCCGAAAAACCTTCGAGTTTGGCAGGACCCTCAATTTTTAATAAAAAATTTAGATTTTATTTTTTTTTCTATTTTTGATCGAGAATTAAGGCTATGAATAAACGGATTATTTCACACGTACAGTTCGTGGGGAAAAAATGACAAGATGTATTTCTGTAGAATGGAACACCTACAACTCTTCACCTCCTACGACACTGAGATGAACGAAATAACAGAGAGTTTTTCCGCAGTTTTGAATTCTAATTTTACACCACAGAAGAACGTATTGCGGATAGGTGACAGCCGTCCAGCACCGGAAACTTTTCATTCTGCTGTCAGTTCAGCTCCGCTTCGCTCGGCCACCCGAGACCGAGTGCTCCTCCGAGACAATGTTAACATTCAAATATCACCAACCTAGTTTCTCGTGCTTTCTACTCAGTACATCTGCACCGCAAATCAAATTCTGTTTGACAAGGGTTCTACTTTTACAAGAAGTATTTTTTGTCAAAAGAGAGAGAACAATTTTTGAACTTTATACTAATAGTTCTCTGAACAACTCGAAAGAGAGAGAGAACAATATTCTTGAACTTTAAACTAGTAGTTCTGTGAACAGTAGACATCACGCAGTTTTCTCATCCACAAGTATCTGATGACACCTGTTTGAAGTGTTGACAAACTCAGTTCAAGTTTAAATTATTGTATTCCATATGATATAATTCATCCAGTTCCGTGATAATCTTCCCATCTGATGAAAATTAATTTTTTTTTACAATCAAAAATATTATAGTTTCTTCGGCATTATATTCATTATTATAGTCCATTTGATTATTTTCAATCACCTATCAAATTAGTTTTTTTTTCAAATGAGAGAATTCCTGATACTAATGGGCACGCATAATAATACCATGACTGCAAAACAAAATATTGAAACCAAAGACCTCAAAGATGCATAACTCTTTAAGGTCTTTGATTGAAACTATTAAAGACCTTTTGATAGACACGGCTTCTCCAGAACATCTGTGTAATCCACTTGTCAGCTGATTGATTATGAATAATTATATAGTCTGATAAATCCTATCTTGTCTATCCTATAAATCGGGCTTGGCAAACAGAAATCGAATCCACAAATTGACTTACCATTGAATAATATAAATGACCATTTCGTTCCACACTCTAACCAACGCGACGAAGTTGTCATTGCTAATCATATAGATGATCTTGAAGAGCAGGTTACAAACTTAGATTTACCAATCACTGATCAATTTAATTCCATCCAATCTCAGAAGAAGACACTTTCGGAGCAATTCAACGTATTCATAGTAATGCTACTGGGTAGACAAAATTCCTATTAATTTATCAAGAATATGTTATTTGCTGTTTTACCAACCATTACATACATTTTCAACAAGTCACTTGAAGAAGGCATTTTCCCTGAAAACTGGAAGTTTGCTCTGGTTCGCCCTCTAAATAAAGTTCCATCACCCAATAAAGTTGAGGATTTTAGACCAATCAGTATTTTACCTGCATTGTCCAAAGTGCTAGAAGACTCATTCATGCTCAAGTTGTAAAATTTCTAGACAACAATAGTAAGCTTCATAACTTTCAATCAGGCTTTAGAAAATTCCATTCACTGAGACAGCTCTGCTTCGTGTCACTGATGATATAAGGTTAGCTATGGACCAAAGAAAATGCACCATCCTCACCCTATTTGATTTTTCTAAAGCATTCGATACTGTTGATCATACAGTCCTTCTGAATAAGTTGGCTATTCTTGGTTTCAGTCGCAACTCGTTAGTTTGGTTTAAATCCTATCTATTAGGTAGGAAACAATGTGTATCTGTCGGTGACAAAAAGTCAACTTGGAAAAACGTTATGCATGGAGTACCACAAGGTTCAATTTTAGGCCCTCTCCTCTTCACTTTGTATGCTAATGACCTTTCTTCCATTATCAAATTCTCCAGTTTCCATACTTATGCAGACGACCTTCAAATCTATTTAAGCTGTCCCATAACAAAAATTAATGAAACAGTTGGAATAATGAATCAGGATATCAATTCGATAGTGGAATGGACAAAGAAAAATGGCCTTAAGCTTAATCCCATCAAAACACAACCCATTATAATTGGATATTCTCGTCTTATAAACAATATTGACCTTGAATCGATTCACAAAATTAGTGTAGACGGTAATGACATTCCTTACTGTAGCTCAGTTAAAAATTTAGGCATTATTATGAATAATACTCTTGACTGGTCAGAACAAGTGAACAAAACTTGTAAAAAGGTATTCTCAGCCATGCATGCATTGAAGAAAATGCATGATATCCTCCTAGAAACATTAAATTATTATTGGTTCAATCTCTCATCTTCCCACATTTAATGTATTGTAATTCTGTTCTTAACGATATGCAAGTCACTCTGAATGATAAACTACAGCATTGCCAAAATTATTGTCTACGTTTCGTCTACTCTCTCCAACGCCATGATCATATCACCCCAGCCCACATTGCTAGTTCAACATTGAAGCTTCCCGATCAGAGGCTTTTTCGAATAGTCAAGCTTGTTAGAGATATCTTGAAATACGGTAATCCGAACTATTTTAAAGATGATTTCAAATTTGTCTCTGAAGGTAGGAGGATAGATGCTTCACATACTAGAACCGGAGAAAGTACTTTAAGGATACCAATCATCGAACTACTATTTTCACAAAATCCTTCTTAGTCAGTGCCTGTCGTGCATGGAATACACTTCCTGTTTCTATCAGGTCTATCGAGAGCCGAGCGAGCTTCAACCTGACTTTAAAAAAACATATTTTGAGCAAATGACTGAAACTGTCCGGCCCTAGAACGATCACATGACAACCATCCCTCACCCATTCCACCAATATAAACCTTTAAACCATGTTATAGAACGAATTATATATATATATATATATATATATATATATATATATATATATATATATAAACTCATGTTATTTCAATTATCCACTGCATACTGCTGTATATTACTGAAATTTGATAACCCTGATCTACTTTCAGCCTACTTCATTTTATTAATCAATTATTTGATCTTATCTACCTATATAATTATTTTACTTTATCAATTTTCTGTTGTTTTTTTTTCTCTTCAATATTCATATTGATTAAAACTTTTACAATATTTCCATTAATAAATAAATCCTTAGTTTAAATAACGAAATTAACGTTTTGGTAGAGAGTTAGTGAGGAGGATATTTTTATTATTCTTCCCAAAGAATGGACATTGATATGTCCAAAGCTCCGCCAATTTATGTAGATGCATAACAATTGATTATTATCTATAGTTATTATATTACAAATTGCTTTTTCATATCATATACAGTTCTATGTTATATTCCTAGTCTATATTATGTAAATTCATCTATAATTTTGCTGTATTGTAAGCTATTGTATATAGTGTATAGCCAGTATATTTGTAATCTACATAAATAAAGTACTCAATCAATCAATCAATCAATCAATCTTCAGAGTAGATGATATATATAGTGATATCAGAGTATGGAGGAATTCATTTTCTTTTCATATTATCCTTAAAATGCAAAATTTCAAAAAACCTCGTGTATACATTGACGCGCAGTTGAAAAAAGAATATTCCTGTCAAATCTCATTGAATTCTATCAACGCGTTTGGCCGTAATCGCGTTACATACAGACAGATAAAAGAAAATCTGAGTTAAAACATAGAACTCACTACATTCGGTCAAAAAGAAAGGCAAGTTATGTAACTGGATAACAAACTTGGAGTACTGATTATAAGATGTACGAAAGAGATTGACATAAATATCGATATGATTGAGCATTTAGAAATTGGTACTAGTGAGGATTAAGAAGGTGATGGACAATCATTGACCATGATTGTGCATGTTGGACTGTCGAGCCCGGATGACGTATGACAGTCGTGAGGCTCATTGACGGCTCAAATGATATATTCGGGCGAGGTGGAACTTCCGTCAGGAACTCTCCACCCTTGAAGCCATACGAATATTATTATTATTGAACAAGATTCTACGAACAATAATCTCAGAATGAATGAGGATCAGATTTTAGAACATTACTAGAATTTTATTACTGATGTGATTTCATGTTCGATATTATAGGCAAACGTGCTTGAAGAACAAAAACGAGAGCTTGGATTATTTTTAATAATAGAAAATTAACCGAAAAAAGATCATAAATTGGAAACTGCAATTGTTGTTATACATTCTTGGGAACATGTGAGGATTTTCATGCATAAACATCTTCTTCTTCAGATAGAATCTTTTCTTTTTCTTCCTTTCACGGTTAAGGCATCATTGTCTGTTTCGAACCTCATCGTCTCTATAATCGGACTATCTTTTCCTTGGACGTCCTTTATCTCGTTTCCCCACAATAAGGACTGCTTAGAAATCCAGTCTACACTCATTGTATGCATTATTCATTCACTTGAAAACAAAATTATTGTTAACAATGTTGATATTGTTACTGTATTATTCAGTTTATTCAATTGCCTAAAATACAAATATATGATTAATTTGAATTCAACAGTGTATAAAATACACCCAACGATGAGTCGTAATATATTCCTCTCAACACGCGAGAACCTTACTCATTCAGACAGCATAAGTAAGTATTTGGAAAAGCTCATGATTTTACAAAAAAGAGCTGTAGGAGCTATTTTCAATGTCCACTGTAGAACTCATTGTAAACCTTTGATCAGAGAGCTAAAAATACTGACGGTTCCATCTCTTTTTATTCTTGAGTGTCTGTTGTATGTAAAAAGTTACATGCTTGAAATGCAGACAAATAATTACATTCACAATTATGAAACACGCCAGAAGACATTGTTGTATAGAAGTCAATGTAACTTACAACTAACTCTGAACAGTTTTCATGAATATGGTAAGAAAATTTATAACTTGTTGCCAACGGAAGTCAGAGCATTAAATATGAGCAGTTTTAAAAAATGCATAAAATATATGTTGTGTGAGTTTTGTGTGTACAGTTTTAATGAGTTTGTAGAATGTTTGACACTTGATAACGCAGACATATAGAATATTATTGTTGTTGTCCTGTTTTTATTATTGTTGATTTGTTATGACTATTATTATTGTTAGTGTGTTAAAAAACGTTACCATACTTATTCATGTATTGATGAATGAAGAATGTTATAAATTGTAAATGTACCTGACCTTGTTATACAATTTGTTTTGTAATGACAATAAACAATTTTGATTTGATTTGACAGTTTTATTCCGAAGATAATTGTTTCTCTAGTCGATTTCAGAGCTGAGAGTTGAAAAATTTCAAGAATGCTATTCCGAAAAGGATTCTTTCGAAGAAATAATGAGAAGAAAAACTGTTTAAAATTGAAAACGTTGAAAAGATAGGAATTTGAGAGCTTGACATTGGAAGCGATCGTCAATTATGCTGTACAATTCCACGATGCAGAATCGCACGAGGGCAGAAACAGAATTAATCCGGGTTTCCTTTAGCGGGACGGACAGAGCACGTTCCAGTACAGTCAACTTGCGCACAATATTCTTTTCCGAGTGGAATTTATCAAATCGCTCTCACCTCCTCCTTCTCTCTCTTTTTCCTTGCTCGTCGGCCTCTTTTCGCTCTCCTTCGTGAGAATCTAATCACGAATACACGTTTCTCTGCTGTTTCATTTGATTACAGCCGGCGCTACACAAGATTCAATACCTGCCTAGACCAATCAAGCAATGGTTTCTGCTGTAGGCCTGCCAATACGTGATTCAATGCCGGAGTGAGAAAAAAGATTGTCTGTTGGGTGCGGCGGGATGAGCAAACACGGCTACGCTCCACTATTGCTTACTCAAACAAATATATATCTAACAAAGAATAATTTTATTCCACTTTCCCAAAACTCTCTTCTTCTGATTCATTTTCTCAATTAATTGAGAAAAAATTAATATGGAAAATATTAAATATTAAACGTATCCTTTCTTAGAGTATGCATTTTGAATTGTAAACTTTCCATTTTTGGTTTTTATCTCTGTATGCCTTTTATTTTTCATAACGTAATTACTTCATCCTTGTTTTATCTGATGGGCTACCGTAGCAGAAAAAAATGTATTTTCTTTTAAGTTATAATATATTATGCCAAGTCTATTTATAGAGCGGAGCGGCCTTACTCCTCTGAGTATTTTTTAGTTGTTTTATTAGGAGTAGTACACCCCAATCGGGCTTATGCCTAGGGTTGTCCACTTTTATTTCACATTTTATATATTTCTTTTTTATTCTGTATTATGTTTGTTTGTGAAATAAATGAATTGATTGATTAATTGATTTTTTTCTGTAATACGTACGATTCATTTATCGATATTTTTCAATAAATTTCAAAGTCTTTTGAATAATTTTATCAATTTTCTCTCATTTTTCAACCACCGTGACAAAAGGATTGTCATGCAAAGTATTAAGTAGTAAGTAAGTTATTAATTTGATTGTATGGTATGAGATGTTGTGGTTTTACCATGAAGCCTGGTACTGAATTATGAATTAATTTTCGAATAAATAAAAGTGGTATTGACAATATCAAAGTCTTATTCTTTCAATTAGTAAGTTATTAAAGTATTCAATTTGTCAATTCTATAACAATAAGATGATGAATCAATTGGAGAATTCGATGCTTATAGTTGAGGAAAGCTTTCAAATTGAATAATTGGTATTAATCGATTATTGTCAAATCATATTTTAATAATAAGGTATATCATATCGGAAGAAAAACTATGAAAGAGTTAATACTCAATTAACTCAGTTGTTCATGATGTTTTGTTTCAATAATACTTTCAAATTGTGCTTGTGAAATGATAAAGATGGAAATAAATTGAAAGTTGCATTTGTTCAAATGCTAATCAGTGAATAATTATTATTAAACGAAAATTCCAATTAAATGCTGTGAATCACCCCGAAGACTTCTGCTACTGCAAATATTGACAACAGGGAAAACACCTAGATGGAAATTTGATGATAGCTACTATACAAAAATTATTTGTCACTCCTATAATTTTTGTATAGTAGCGCTCATCGAATTTCCATCTAGCTGTTTACCCTGTAGTCAATATTTGAAGTAGCAGAAGTCTTCGGGGTGATTCACAGCATTTGATTGGAATTGGAATTTTGTTTAATAATAATTATGAAATGATAAAATTGGGTGAATTCTACTGCTAAAGTTAATGTTGTTGTTATGTTCTTAGCGAACTAACCGGTTTCGTTTCCAAATGGGCAATTGAAAGAATCAATGAAACATTCCTTGTTCATAAATTATTTTTTAGTCTGACAATAAGTCAGAAGGAAGACTTCCTTTGAAAGTATGGAATTGGGTTCCAGCGAACAGAAATAGGCGTGGAAGACCGCGAAAGAAATGGGTATCCAATGTCCACATTCAAATGGAGAGTAGAGGTATCTTTGAAGGAGACTGGATAAATAAGGAAAGATGGCGATTGGGGTGAGAGAAGCGACATAACTGAAGTTGCAAAACTCGATATATATATATATATAATATATATATATATATATATATATATATATATTATATATATATGTATATATAATATTGGTATTTCTTGAACATCCACACTTTACGTGAATAGAAGATAATCGTCTCTAACGATGAACAATGACACATTCATTGTTGATGAATGATTCTTCAGTCTGTGACAAGAAGAATTTCTTGACCATTCATCCTCAACTTGAATCGGAGGTATTTATAATCCAGCTTTACTAGAAGAATAGATGTCTCGTTATTTTTCCAGAGTTCTAAATTGGAATATTGTCTAGCAATAAACTACGTTTGAAACTCCTCCATTTAGCAAGTATTGTAACTCATAACATGATCGATAAATGCATCAAAGTCATTGACTGGCTCTTAATAAACAGTGCTATAGTGGAAAGCAAGTGTCCCATTTCCGAGATATCCTCAATTTAGAAGCAGATACAATCTCCCATTGGTTCTCCATTATTCGGCCTCAGAACTTGCAAAACTAATCAGTACAAATGAAGGGAGCGAAACTTTGATGGAATCGAAAGCAGTTGGAAGGTTTGTTTACTACAAATCCATTAAGTTTGAACTCGATATTATCTCTTGATAACTGATTTATTCCTGCTTCGTACACGACGAGTTCGGGATAGGAATAACAAGTTTTGATCATCAATCAATTTGACGAGCTATTCCGCGTCTAATTCAGTATTCAATTTCTCATATTTTCCACAACTGTGATGGAGAGATTTCTAATGGACCTCGAGTGAAACAGGTATTCTGGAAGGTAGAATAAACAAACTATACAGCTATAACTCTATAATAAACGGATGAAATAGATTAAATAAGTTTGAAATAAACTATCTTGAGATCCGATATGGATTTATAATGGATCTTGAGTGAAAAGGGTATTCTGGAAGTAGAATAGACACATTATTGAGCTATTACTCTGTAATGGACGAATGAAATAGAATAAATAAGTTTAAAATTAAATATTTTGAGAACCGGTATGCTCACTGAAAGAGTTCAAATTTAATAGCTTTCTCATTATACAAATTGAAACTTCAAAGCTTCAAATCTATTTAAAATATTGGAAACACATTATTGAGCTATTACTCTGTAATAAACGAATGAAATAGAATAAATAAGTTTGAAATAAAATATTTCGAGAACCGGTATGCTCTCTGAAAGAGATAAAATTTAATAGCATTCACAATTTACAAATTTCAACATCAAAGCTTCAAATCTATTTAAAATATTGGAAAATAATGAACCAATTTTAAATCAAAGACTCAAGAGAATTTGAAACTCGCATTATGTATCCGTTATAGAACATTATATTGAAAGAATGGTAAATGTACATGTGAGGAGTAGTATAGTAATTATTATACTGAAAGACTTCAAATTTAATAGCATTCTTATTATGCAAACTGAAACTTAAAAAGCTTAAAATCTACTAGGAATATTGGGAAATAATGAACTCAAAAGAATTTGAAACTCTCATAAAGTAGCAGATTTAAAACATAATATCGGGGACCGAGCTTCGCTCTGGAGTACAAAAGCATAACAAATTTATCACGAAAGAAGATATGATAATAACATTCATACAGAAATGTTCTATCTAATCACAGTAAATTGAGATTAATTCCCAGAAGAATGCAAGAATTTCCCTCACAAAGGCCCAGTTGCAAAAGCCGGTTAAATTTTAATCCTGATTAACTTCACGTGGACCAAATCACAGAAGACCATTTAAAAAAGATGGATCTACTGGAATTAATCAGGATTGAAAATAGGCACTTAGTACCTGATTGAATGATTACAAAAGTTCAACAGCTGAGTCATAATTTTGACACAGTCCCACACACATGAAATCGCTCACTCACTTCCATCACCAACAGACGATGAAATAATTATTATCATCTGTTTTTCCAAGGATGAATAATAATTATCCTTTTAATGTCCTTCAGCGAGTTTTCCCAGGGATGAGACCTAGTACAATCGAAGTTTTCTATTATAAACCTACTATGTTCTGAATTTAGTGAGAATCGTTAGAGCCGTTTTCGAGATCCGGTGAAATACAAACATATAAACATCTGAACATCCAAACATATAAACAGAAGTTGATCGTTTAATAGTATAGGATATTGGAAGAATGGTACATGTATATAATACAGGAGTAATATACTAATTCTTATACAGAATACTCATTATAGATATACATTATAATATCAAAGTGGTGACTGCCACGTGTTTATTCCAAACTATTACAGAAATAGTAATACAGTTGACATGTCACATACTCCATTATGTAGTGTTTATTATGATTCAATAAATTATATTTCTATTTCTAAATTGGAAGTCGGGAAATGTGAGTAATTTGTTAGATACTATCCATATCACACGAACTTTGGATTAATTCAAATTACGACTTTCGGAGCATGTTCGAAGTAAAGATAAAATTCAGCTTAGAAAGCGTTGCAATAAATTGGTACACAAGTGGAACCGTTCTAGACTACTCCGTTCCCATTCTAATACGTAGTTTCCATTTCTACTTGGCATCCAGAGCCATTGCAAAGTGCGGACGTGAGTTATGTGTGGTAATGTGGGACAAGGGGAACGGTTGGCAGTTACGTGGCGAAAATTTCGTCTATGATAGATCGACTGTTATTGCTGTAGCCGTTAACAACACACCAAGTGGAGTTATAATAATAAATTGGTGAGACAAAAGGCGCCTGGAGATCAGCAACGGATGTGCTAAGCAATTATTGTCACCTGCAGGATTTCAACATACATGTTTCAATGGAGGCGACATTTTGGTGAGGGTTGGGCACCTGTGCGGCGGGTTGCCTACCCAGCGCCGTGCAGTTAGTCCTGTGGACCTCGCTCATATTTCATTCGGCTATAGCTAAGCGAGAGGCGTGCCAAGAAACGCAAACCACTACGAAAGCCGCCCTCTCGAACCCATGCTTCATTTTTTATTATTCTACGTCTTGTGCCACCGCCGTCTTCTCTTTTCGCTCCTTGAGAGAATCTTTTGGCACAAATTCATTTCCATTCCTCGAGGGAATCATCTCAGTTCTCCCCACAAATTGATGGTGCTCCTGCTCCCCGACTCTTCTCTCACCTTCCATTACACTCACTCGCTCTCCTGAATTATCATTGAGATCGTTTCCCGTTTCCCCTCCACCAACACCCTATTCGCTATTCACCGCACTCACTATATATACCCCCTTAACTTTGTTTTTCCTACTTTACATCTCATCTGACCTCATCAACTTTATAAAAATAGATCCTTCTCCACTCTATTCTTTACCCATCTCATCTTGCGCTGCTGTCTGTTGTTGTTAGCGTCAATTCACGAGTGCAGAAAACACACTTGGCCAAGTTGAATTCTACAGAAATGCTAGCAATTTGTCATCCACGCTTCCTGCTTTATTCATCACAGAAATAAATTGGTAAATTTGTCGAAGATTCTTTATAGACACAATCATATAAGCTACGTTGTTTTAACTAGCATATACCATTCATATGCTAGTTGATACAAGGTAGCTTATTATGATTGTGTCTATAAAGAATGAACTAAAAATTCATCAATTTCAAAACAAAATTTTACGTCTAGGAATGTAAACTTTAACGAATTTTTTATCCAAAGTACAAATTTCTTTAGCTAATCAGTTACTGGGAAATGAAGGCTGGTTATTTTTGTCTGAGTTTATGCAATTTCATGAAGAAAAATAACAATTCACAAAAACACATTCAAAAAACAAAATTTAGGTTTAAGGTGCGTACAGACTTAACGCCACAAACACGCTCATTTCATTCTTCATAAGTTGATGCTACACTTATTATGTATTTTACTGTTTCTGTACAAATAGAGATACCTAACCTAACCAGCTGATGAAAAGTGGAAGCGCGTGTTCGTGGCACTCAAGTCTTTAGGCTGGGTACACACCAGTTAGTCAAGACACGACAAGACATTAGTCACAATACTTCACATTATTGTTTATGACACAACAACTCACACTGATTAGTCATTGCAATTAGACATGGTCTTCATAAGCAACTATGTTCACATTATTGTTTATGACACAACAACTCACACTGATTAGTCATTGCAACTAGACATGGTCTCCATAAGCAACTATGTGAAGTATTGTGACTAAACGTGTCTGATCATGTCTTGTCTTGATTAACTGGTGTGCGTCCAGCCTTACCCAGCTCAAAATTATGGAAAAATACTGTCGATGCTGTTGAGAAATTTTCCAGGGTTGGAAGTTCATTTCTAGGATGTTTGTTCTAGGATTTAGTTTAGTTTTACTAACTTTTAGTCATTAATTATAACTGACTGTTTCTGCAGCCAATTATTTGTTTTTCTGCCTATAATATCAACATTTACTCATATATTTTTTCAATCTGTATTTTTCTCAATTTAGTTTAATATAATATCAATTTTTATAATTTAGTTTATCGATTTTAAATTCAGCGAATTACGCCAGGCCCTCACAAACACAGGCTTTTGCCTACATGTGAGTCTCTCATAACGTAGGGTATATATAAATGTACTGTAACTGTACTGTATTATTTGTAAATTGTGAGAATAAAATTTGATTTGATTTGATTTGGATGCTAGTTCGATTCAAATAAAAACTAAATAATCATAAACTGTTTTTAAATCAAGGACATAAATTATTTTATAATACTCGATGTGATGAAGTGGATAGCCTCTCTCTGTCTTATCAGTATGTGAGCTACTTCATCTTAGCCTTAGTTGCAACACGAATAACTTAAAGTCTCTGCTCCAAAATAAACAATTTATTCGATGAGTAATTTTGCTCATCAATTTCTTCGATCACTACTTTCCAATCAACTTGATTATTAGGTTATTATTATTACACAGATTATTATACCCATATACCATATTATAACATGTACACCAGATTATTAAATTGTCCCTTTATATGAGTACCCTTTTGAAAAGGGTTTAGATTACATTTTACCCTTTAATATTTTTTATTTATATAAGATTATTATTACACTCTCCAATCACCTATCGGTCACTTCGCACATTCTATTTCAGAATTTATGAATCAGTTTGCATTTCTTGTGCACAAAAATGAAATACGATAGAAACTCTCATACAATCATGTAATTTTATTTTAAATTAATGTTTCTTCTAAACTGTTGGTGATTGGATAATTGTGAGGGTGGTTGCTCCTTCTCGATAACAGTGTGTAATATGACTGTTGCTTTGAGGCAAATCAGCACTGCGCGAGCTGCAAACCAGACCAGTCAAGCCAAGAGTGATGACTAGCAGAACGCTGTATTCTGATTACAGCGATGGCTGTTGAATTTCGAGTTTGCTGGGTAATATATTTTCGCGAAAATAAACGAGCTCGACTCATGTATAAGAGATGAGGTTCATAAAACTTTGGCAACTTTATCTGGGCCCTTCTGTCACCCCTCCTCTCGCCAACCCCTCTTTTGTCTCTCCTCCACTCCACTATGCGATGTCTGAAGAAAGTGTAAATAACAAGGCGAAAAAAGAGATAATGAGATTTACAATCCGGCTACCCTTTCATATTCTTCTATAAGAAGCCACCGGATTCTTTTATGAGTTTTTTAACAAGCTCTCTCGCTCAACACACCGATATAATCAATAATTTCAAGTGTCCATC